>NC_058134.1:59672502-59727866 GCF_016433145.1 Gracilinanus agilis | reverse complement strand
TATATATATATATATATATATATATATACCATTCACCAAAGGAGATATAAAATCAATAACCAATGTTCATGAAAAATGAAAATTATTCTCATTTTTTGAAACTTTTCCTAAATGCCACATGGGAACCAATTTTGAAAATACTTTTCAAGAGCTCTCAGGAACCTTTACATTATGAATTTATTGGTAGGCACAGGTCATGAGTTGTCATCCTAACTTTATAACTTACCAGCTATAAGACATTGGATAAATCACCTCTTTGTGCCTTGGTTTCTCCTTCTGTAAAATGAGTTATAATAGCTTTATCGAGTCTAGTCTCAAATCTAAAAATTCTATTCTCCATATATACAAGATTTTTTTAAGTTGAAATTTTATATCTCATTCCCTTTCACAATGGATTCCATCTTTTGGGTTTAAGAGCAAGAACATGGCTCTAACAGAGAATAAAGGGATTGTTGCAATTGCTACCTTTCCCTTTTGTTGCTGCTTCACTGAACAGATCACTGGCACAATTCTGCCTGAGGAAAACATTCCAGTGCTGTCACTTCTGCTTTAGCTGACACCTAACAGGTAACCTTTTGCCTCTTTGTTTTGTCTCTGTAGTTCTCAGTCACCACCCAGACCCCTGTATAAGAGGCAGGGTAGATTTAAGCAGAGAATAGATGGAGAAATCCCTATTAGACTATCAGTAGGAAACCCTAGATTCATTTTTATTTGTTTCTTTTCTGTGTGCACAGGCATACTACTTCTGAGTGAAAGCAGTAGTTGGTCTTCAGGCAGGGATGGTCTCTTAGAGGGCTTTGAGGTCTAGTATTCAGCACTGAATATTAGGGAACAAAATGCTTGATCAGAACCACACGCAAATCAGAGTTAAAAGGGATCTCAAATGCCCTCTAGCCTAAGCTTGCATCCACTAAGAATCCTTATGATAATAAACCCAATAAGTACCACCACCACCCCTGACTTTTGCTTAAAGCTCTCCAATAACAGAGAGCTTTTCTCTTCCTGAAACAATCCATTCTACTTTTTCCCAGCTCTCATGGTCAAGTGTGTGCTTTTCTTGACATCAACCTGAAATTTGTTTCTTTGCACCTTCCACCAACTGCTTCTGCTTCTACCTCCTATAACGAAACAAAGCAAATGTAATCCCTCTTCCACATGTCAGTCTTTCAAATATTTGAAGACAGCTATCAGGTCCCATTAGAGCCTTCTCTTCTCTAGGCTAATCCCAGTTCCTCATCAAGTATGGATTTGAGGAAATTCACCATCCTGATTACCTTCCTCTGAATAATCTTTAGTTTATAGAGGTTCTTTTTAATTTCTGATGCCTAGAACTTAGCAAAATACAAGGCTGATGTAAGTGGAGCAATAAGAGTATCGTCTCCTAATTCCTAGAAGCCAGAGTCTTCAAGTAAGTTATGATCCTCACAACAAACCTAGGATATATTTGCTATTCTTATCCCATTTATATATGATGAAACTAAGGAAGATACAAATCACTCAACTTGCTTGGGACTACACAGCTAATAAATGAGTCAGGTTTTGAACTCAAGACTTCTTGACTTAAGTCCAGCCCTATACATCCTACTTGTCTATTTGTATCTACCTATACAATGCTCTTTTTTAAAAAAATTTGTTTGTTACATTAAAATTTCTAGGGATTTCCCACCCTTTACTCCTGTACTAGAGAAAGAATCATTTAAAGAAAAGATATATTTATAAAAAAAACTGTCTTGGATACACTGTGGTACAATCAAATGTAATGGACTTCTCTACTAGCAGTAACGCAATGATCTAGGATATTTCTGAGGGACCTGTAAGAAAGAACATTATCCACATCCAGAGAAAGAACTGTGGGAGCAGAAACACAGAAGAAAAAACAACTGTTTGATCACATGGGTCGATGGGGATATGATTGGGGATGTAGAATCTAAAGGATCACCCTAGTACGAATATCAATAATATGGAAATAGGTCTTGATCAATGACACATGTAAAACCCAGTGGAATTGCACGTCAGCCATGGGAGGAGGGGAGTGAGAGTGTAAGAAAAGAATGTGAATTCTGTAACCATGGGGAAATGTTCTAAATTAATTAATTAAATAAAAATTTCAAAAAACCTATCTTGCTATATTTCTATTATATCAGTTCTTTCTCTGGAGGTGGGTATAAACACAAGTCATTCTTCAAACAACATTTCTTTTGCTAGAAATTATAATTTCTTGGTTCTGCTTGTTTCACTTCCATGTATATCTTTCCATGTTTTTTAATTAAGCTGTTTGTTGTTTCTTATGACATAGTAGTGTATCTCATCACAACCGTATGTCACAACTTGTTCAGCCATTTTTAATTGATAAACATTCCCTCAGGTTCCAGTTTTTGCCAGCACAAAGATAGCTGCTATAAGTATTTTAGAGCATGTAGGTTCCTTATTTTTCCCTTAACACCCTAGGAAATTAATGTAATATTGGCATTGCTGGTCAAAAGTTTTAAGCCATTTTATAACTCTCTGGGGATAGTTTCAGATTGTTTTTCAAAAGGGTTAAATCAGTTCAATTCCACAAACAGTATATTAGTGTTCCCTCTAATGTCTGTCATTTAGCTCTTCTTGTGTTTTAGCCAATCAGATAGGTATAATATCTCAGTTGTTTTATTTTCATTTATCTAATCAATAATGATCTAGAATGTTTTTGCATACAATTATAAATGTTTTAAACCTGTTTCTATGTCTGTTATATGTCCCGTTCATATTTACATGTCCTGTTTATGTTTGTTCATGTCCTTTGACCATTTGCCAACTGGGGAATGGCTCATATTCTTATAACTTGACAAAATTCTCTACATATTTTAGATATAAGATTTCTCTGTGAAAAACTGTCTATAAAATTTTCCCTAGTTTTCTGCTTTCCTTTGGATCTTGGCTACATTACTTTTATATTTCTTAGTGCACAGTTTCCTATAATCTCTTCCTTTATCCCCTTGTCTTCTTCAAACATCGCAACCCTTATCCTATCCCTTTGCCTTTTTTTACTTAATCTATATAAATAAAAGATCATCTCTTATCTTTATTCCTCATCCACCTTTTAAGGCAACCCAAATTTACTTTAGCTACTTTGACTCCATATTATGCTACTGTGACGTATTGAAACTGTTATTCATGCGGACAGCTGGGTAGCTCAGTGGACTGAGAGCCAGACCTAGAGATGGGAGGTTCTAGGTTCAAATATGGCCTCAGACACTTCCCAGCTGTGTGACCCTGGGCAAGTCACTTAACCCCCATTGCCTAGCCTTACCTTATTTTTTACCTTGCCTTACCACTCTTCTGCCTTGGAAACAATACACAGTATTGATTCCAAGATGGAAAGTTTTCTGAAAAAATTAGAAATTGCTATCCATTAAAAAATACATATCCTATTTTAAAGATAAGAAAATTGAGGCACACAGAAGTTAAATGAACTGCCAATGACCTTCTATCTAATATGTGTCTAAGGCAGGATTTGAACTCAGGGTTTCATAACTCAAAGTTCAACCCTCTCTCCATTACACTACCTAATTGCCTCAAGTGACCTCTTATATGCTGATACTTTCCCAATCACATACTAACAGAGTCAATTTCTTGAACCCAAGTATAAGACCACAAATATGTTCACTAAATTTAATCTTCTTGGGCTCAACATAATTTTCTAGCCTGTCCAGTCTTTTATGAATTCTCACTCATTCGTTTATATATGTTAGCTATTCTAAATATTAATATAATAGTGATTTTTCTGACCTTGTTGCTGTCCCTAGATTATCTGAAACTACAGCTTTGAGAGAAAATTATTATTTTTTTATTACAGACAAGCTTAATATAATTCTCTTTATTGAAGAACTAGCCTCTCCAATTTTTCGTGTTATCATAAAGAGTAAGGTTTTATTATGCAGTCATCTCATACTCTCTGAGGAATATCTCTGTCTCCTAAAATGCCAATAGTAGAATTTTCAATCAACTCCAGCCTAGTCAATACACAATTTAGACCAGCTATTTATGCATGATATACAGCACTGGGCTTTAGAGAGGTTTTCTTTGTCCAGTGTTCCAGTTCATCCATAAAAGTCATTATCCGCCACTTCTATAAAAGGGCAGCTTGGGAGGAGAAAATACTACAATGCTCCTTATGGTTCTCATTAATTGCTCACGTGTGGGAAGTGTTTGGTGGATGTTTCATCTGGCAGTGACAGCTGTACATGTTCTTGAGTCAAACTGGATGACATCAGAATTAAATAAAGACTCTGGATGCAACTAAGCAACTAAGACATTGATCCTCAGCCTGTTCATTATGTGTGTTTCCCAACTGCCAGCTGACTGTTGAGATATAAAGGTCATTATTAAATAACATTAATTCAGTGTCATAAACTCCATTATTTCATCTCAAATTGTGCTTGATGGCTTACTTGGGGAAATTTTTTTAAAAGATAACTTTTTTAAAGGAATGCATTTTCAACAATTTTGTTGAATGTCTAAGATTGTCTATATATACAATTATATTATGCATAATGTGTAGATCTACTTCTAGAGAAAGAACTGATAAATAGAAATGAGCAAGATATAGGTTTTTGTACACGCATATGTCTTTTTGTCAAATGGTGTCTTCTCTTATAAGGGGAGGGGACGGAGGGAGATATATGAACATTTTAATGTGACAAATAAATTAATTTATTTTTTAAAAAATATGATACATAGAATTAGAAAGAAAATAATTATATTAAAATCCATTCTCTGTGCCAGACAAGTCCTTCTCTCTCCCTTTCTCTGTTGCACCCCACTCACCTTGTCGATAATGATTACTTCTTAAGCATTACAATGCAATTTTACAGCTGTGTAATGTATCTATCATGTAAATGTAATATTGTGTTGCCTGCTTTTTATCATCTTCCAACCGGACTTATAAATGCAGGAGGTAGAGAAGACATGATATTGATTGCATCTAAATTTTATAAACTTTATGGCATCCAGAAAAATTCTCTATAAGCAATAGTTGCATGATAAACACTTGTTGAATGAATGAATGAGTCTGCATTCCCCAATGTACTGGCTATTTCTTTGAAAGGTTGTGCTACAAGTTTCCTAAAATCTTTGACATGGCGAATCTAAAAGAACAGAATGGTGGTGACTATGTCACAAGGTCAGTAAGAATATTTTCCTGGATAGCATATAACCTTTCCACTGAGGCTCACGTAGGTAAGAGGACAAGCAAAATTTATCAATTCAAATGTTCTTTCTTTGGCTAAAGAGTAATTGAGAAATAAGACATTTTTAGTTATTTTACAGTATAAATCAAAGAGAATATGATCAGTAGTTCAGCAGTAGTAATAATAATAACAATTAAAGTAATAGCTAGTGTTTATATTTCACTGTAAGTTTTACAAAGTGTCTTATATAACTCAGTTTAGAAAGAGATACACTAGTTTTTTTTACTTGTAACATTTTTTTCAATTACATATAGAAACTATTTTTGAAAATTACCTAATTTTGTTATTCAGATTCTCTCCCTCCTTTATTCCCCCCAGTTGGTAAATATTATGATATGTTATACCAGTGCTGTCATGCAATACATATTTCCATATTGCTCATGCCATGAAAGAAAACACCTATCACACATACAACAAAATATTCACGAAGGAAATGAAGTGAAAGATGGCAAATGTTATTCTGCAATAGACTTCAACAGTTCCTACTTAGCCTGTGGATAGCATTTTTCAGCATAAGCAATCTTGGAGTTATCTTGTAAAATTTGCTTTGCTGATAATAGTTTAGTCCTTTAGGGTTAATCATCATATAATATATCTGTTATCATATACATTTTTCTCCTGGTTCTGCTTACTTCATGTTGCATCAGTTTATATGACTCTCTAAATTTTTATGAACTCATCACGACAATATCTTCTTTTTTTAACACATAGAAACAATTTTTAACAATTTATTTCTTGACGTTTTGTGATTCATATAGTGTCCTTCCCTCCCCACCTCTCCTCAGACTGTTAAATAGTCTGATATAGGTTCCACCAGTGCTTTTCTGCAATACATATTTATTCCTCATACTGTGAAAGAAGACACTTGTCACACACACAATAAATACAAATGAAAGAAATAAAGGGAAATGGGGTATACTTTAATCTACTATCAGACTCCAACAGTTCTATCTTTAGTTACAGATAATATTTTTCATCATGTCTTCCTTGGGGATAACTTAGAACCTTGTTTTGCTTAAAATAGTTTATTCCTTCATAGTTGATCATCATACAATATTTCTCCTACTATATGCATTGCTCCCCCAGTTCTCCTTCATTTTTTACCAGTTTCTATATTTCCAGGGTTTTTTTCTGAATTCATCCTGTTCTTTATTTCATATGTAGCAAGGAAAAAAGCATTCTATTACAACTATATAACCCAACTTGTTAAGTCCTTCCCCAAATGATGGACAACCTCTCAGTTTCCAATTCTTTGCTACTACAAAAAAGCTGCTAAAATATTTTTTGTACAAATAGGTCCTTTCCCTCTAACTCTGATTTCATTGGATTATAGAACTTGGTGGTGGTATTGCTGGCTCAAAGAGTATATATATAGTTTTATGGCCCTTCAGACTTGGTTCCAGATTGCTCTCCAGAACTGTTGTATCAATTCACATTTCCACCAAAAGTGTATTAGTGTCCCAATTTTCCCATATCTCCTCCAACATTTATCATTTTCCTTTTTAGTCATGTTAGTCAATAGGTGTGAGGTAGCATGTCAGAGTTGGTTTTAATTTGAATTTATTAATAAAAAGTGATTTGGCATATGTTTTTTCATATGATTATAGAGTTTTAATTTCTTCCTTTCAGGACTGCCTGTTCATATCATTTGACCATTTTTTAATTCAAGAATTGTTGTATTCTTATAAATTTGACACAGTTCTTTATATATGTGAGAAATGAATCTTTAGTCAGAGACACTTGCTGTAATCTCCCCCCAAAATTTATTGTTTCCCTTCCAATTTTTGTTGCATTGATTTTGTTTGTACAAAACCTTTTAATTTAATATATTGGAAGTTATCCAGTCCATTTTTCATAATGTTCTCTGTTACATTTTGTCATAAACTCTTCCCTTATCCATAAGTCTGACAAGTAAGTCATTGTATATACTCCTAATTTGTTTATGATATAGCCCTTTATTTCTAGATCAATTATCTATTTTGACTTTAACTTGGTGTATGGTGTGAAATGTTGGCCTATGCCTCATTTGTGCCATATTATTTTCCAGTTTTCCCAGAAGTTTTGTCAAATGGTGAATTCTTCTCTTATTAGCTTGAATCTTTGAATTTATCAAACACTAAATTACTATGATCACTAGCTATCATGTGTTAATTACCTGATCTATTTCATTGATTGACTATTATTCAATTTCTTAGCCAATATGAGATTATTTTCATCTTTTCCACTTTATCTTATAGTTTGAGATCTGCTACAATTAGGTCTCCTTCCTTCATGTTTTTTTTAATTAATTCTCTTGATCTTCCTGATATTTTGTTCTGAATTATGTTATTTTTTATGGTTCTAGGAAATAATTTTGGGGTAGTTTGATTGGTATGGCATTGATTAGGTGAATTAACTTAGGTAGTATCATCATTTTTACTATATTGAATCAACCTATCCATGAGCAATTAATATTTTTTCCAATTGTTTAGGTCAGACTTTATTTGTGTGTCTATCTGTATTGTTTTAAAGCATGTGATTATTTTTTTTTGTTTTCTTGAGAGCAGTAAAGTCTAATTCAGCAATCAATAAAGTTTGTAACTGAAATCTATACAAAATTTCAAAGGCAAAATAATCATAATTATAATCCTAATAATGCACATCTAGAAATTTGAAGATAATACTCAGATTTAGCTGAAAAATCATGCTAGCCAATGAAATCCTGATCCTATTATATAAATAACTAATATTAACTTTTACACCAAAGACATGTCTTTGTGTTTCCCAGATATTTTATAATAAATATCTGCTGAAAGACTATATTTACCAGATTATGAGTTTTAAGGGTATTAATTAGAATACAAACACCTAATATTGTGAAAGTGTTGAAATTAAACTCCTCTTATCTGAAGCTTCAAATTTATATAGCAAATAGGGATATCTTACAATTTACACAGAGAGTCCCTCATATTAAGTTAGTACAGGTACAAAATACACTATAGATCTGTATCTGATCCAAATTGTACCTTAATGATATGGAGACTTTTTTTTCAGTTCTTAAAATAAGAATTTAATGAACTGCTTTGGGGAATACTATGTTCTCTTGTAGTGGAGTTGTTTTTTTTTTAAAGCCAAAAACCAGTTTTCAGGAATGTTATCAGAACTGATTCATCCATTAGTCAGATAATTGGATTTGATGACTTTTCCGTGATTTTATGTTCTTTCTGATTTTTTCTTTTCTTTTCTTTTAATTTTTAATTTTATTTTTCAGAAAAATTTTGATGATTGCTCATTGGTAGGATGAGCTAACATAATAAAAATGACCATTCTACCCAAATTAATTTACTTATTTATACCATACCTATCAAACTACCAAGAAACTTTTTTACTGATTTAGAAAAAAACTAAAAGTTCATTTGGAAGAACAAAAGATCAAGAATATAAAGGGAAATAATGAAAAAAAATGTGAAAGAAGGTTGCCTAGCAGTACCAGATATTAATCTATACTATAAAGCAGTGGTCATCAAAACAATATGGTGCTGGCTAAGAGACAGAAGGGATGATCAGTGGAAAAGACTTGGGGTAAGTGACTTCAGCAAGACAGTCTATGATAAACCCAAAGAGCCCAACTTTTGGGACAAAAAAACCACTATTTGACAAAAACTGCTGGGAAAATTGGAAAACAATATGGGACAGATTAGGTTTAGATCAACATCTCTCACCCTACACCAAGATAAATTCAGAATGGGTGAATGACTTGAATATAAAGAAGAAAACTATAAGTAAATTAAGGGAACACAAAATAGTATACTTGTCAGATCTCTGGAAAAGGAAATATTTTAAAACCAACAAGAGTTAGAAAAAATTACAAAATGTAAAATAAATAATTTTTATTACATTAAATTAAAAAGGTTTTGTACAAACAAAAACAATGGAACCAAAATCAGAAGAGAAACAACAAAGTGGGATATGGAGACTTTTGCTAGTCTATAAGAGGATAAAATTAGTTCAAAGCAAAGGTTTTGAACTGAGTATATTTTTAAAAAGTATTAATCAATATTTCTCCCATGAATCCAGGATATGTTTACACGCAAATATACAAAACTATAGAGTCATATGAAGATGACATGTATGGTCAAAGGCACTTGTGGGGAGAAGTGGAACAAATGTGAATAAGTGTAGACAGGGTACAATGTGAATGGGCATAGAAGTATGAAATATGTTTGTCCAAAGTACATTCATGTTTGGAAAACATGAGGAATATTTAGACAGAAAGAGGTTAATGATCACTATCATAGCAAAGAGGTCAAATCAACTAGGAAATATTATTTCTCCTTAAAGGATAATTAGCACATCTTCCGTTGACTGGATAGAATATGAGACTTTGCTGTCTCCTCCAGCTGGTCTCTACATTCTTTTCCATTTTTTAGAGAGAGGTTAACTCCTTTAAAGCCATGGAAAGGCTTGGATATAGGGAGTGAGGGGCCAGAGTATATATATAAGGTCACATAGAGAGATTATATGGCAAAAGACATCCATGAAAGGGCATTTACTTAGGAAATATATGGGAATAAAGTGCACACACGAAAGGGTAACTCTGAATTTTGAATCTAGGTCTTTCTTCCACTACCTCTTCATTACTATCAGTCCACTTCAATAGAGGATGGAGCTATGAATTCCAAAAACTCTATGGAAGGAGGAAACCCAGGCAAGAACATTTCATGTGTCACCTGAATGGACTACTTTGAAACTTTTCTGGATTTTCCACCATGCGCCCCACATCCAGTACCTTCCCCATCTTTTCCCCTTCTTTTGAGCTCCCTTAATGTGTTGTATCCTCCCATAAGAGTGTAAGCTTCTTAAGAGCATGGGCTGTCTGGTTTTTCCCCAGATTTCTCATGTCATTTTTTAGAGAGAGGTTAACTCCTTTAAAGCCATGGAAAGGCTTGGATATAGGGAGTGAGGGGCCAGAGTATATATATAAGGTCACATAGAGAGATTATATGGCAAAAGACATCCATGAAAGGGCATTTACTTAGGAAATATATGGGAATAAAGTGCACACACGAAAGGGTAACTCTGAATTTTGAATCTAGGTCTTTCTTCCACTACCTCTTCATTACTATCAGTCCACTTCAATAGAGAATGGAGCCATGAATTCCAAAAACTCTATGGAAGGAAGAAACCCAGGCAAGAACATTTCATGTGTCACCTGAATTGACTACTTTGAAACTTTTCTGGATTTTCCACCATGCACCCCACATCCAGTACCTTCCCAATCTTTTCCCCTTCTTTAGAGACAGGAGATCCTAGGTTCAAATCTGGCCCCAGCCACTTCCCAGCTATGTGAACCTGGCCAAGTCACTTGACCCTATTGTCTAGCCCTTACCACTCTTCTGCCTTGGAACCAATACAAAGTATTGATTCTAAGGTGGAAGGTATGGGTTTGAAAAAAAAAAGAAATGTTTATTGACTATTTATTGACTGACTTCAAGTCCAGTGCCTTATCTACTACACCTTGTTCCTCCTGTTTAGCTATTAATTTCAATAGATTTGATTAAAAACAATGCATATGAGCAAATAATCACTGTTCAGGAGTACAATAAATCAAATATGAAACGAAATATACTTCCCCATGTTGCTATGGAAGAGCAGTCAAGAGGACTGCCAAAGAGTGTTATTTGCTATGAAAATAATTTTCAAGATCAAACATCTAAGAAAGGATATAAAAATGTCTTTATACTTTAAGACTTAATCATCAAATGTGTTGAACAGTATTTCACATCTGAGTCAAATGAGTAAAACACTCAACTTTTCCAGGACTTTACTGACTATGTTAGAAGTTGTACAACTCTTCAAACATTTGGCCCAAGAATCTTAAGATTTATATAGAAAACTCTGATCTTGTTTTACATTCAATTTTAAGATTGACTTTGTAATCTGTTCCCATTTCTGAACAGTTCTCTCCAATATCATATATTTCAAAATCTGGAAAGAAAATAGTCAGCAGTATTAACACCTTCAAATATAAGATTCATTTAACTAAGGATGCCTGAGAATCACAGGAAAACATGAAAACTGATGAAATGACTGAAGAAAGCAAAGCCAGGAAATGAGTATTTGAAATAAATATAATAAATGTAAAATGAAAGAACACTCCCCCAAAAAGAAACATTGCTCTATAATTTTAGTGACTTAATTTGGTCCATCTTTGCAGACGTAAAGGACTCTGAAGGTAGAAAACTGAATATGCTGTAAGACTAAACTGATGTTCTAGTTTGTTTTGTTAATCTCTTTCTTGGTCACAGTGGATACTTTTATGAGTTTGATGATATACTTTATCAGGGTAGATTCAGTCTACTTCTTAAGACAAGACTGACTATTCTCAAATAGAGAAATTTTTTGTTCGAAAATATTATGTGTCCACATGTATGCAAGGGTTAAAGATGGATATGGTTGATCTCATCATAGATAGTTCAACTGACAACAACTTTAGGCTATAATGATGCTGCCTTTCAAAAGCTTTCATCATCCCTGCTTATTTTTCATCCAACAAATCATAAAAATATAATAATGGCAATAGTAGGATTTTCCTGAAAACCAACATAGCTCTTCTTTTGTTTTACTTTTCAAAGAGAACACAGAAGCAAATAAGAAAAAAATCCCAATAGTCCACCTTTTGAAATGTAGTTTTGGGGAATTTTTCCCTTTCAGGATGAAACAAGATTGAGTAAATTGACTGGATATTGTTAAGCATTAATCTCAATATGAAAAATGGGGAGCATTTTAGTGTGCCCTATACCAGAGAGGGGTGTCTCACAAACATTTCAAAAGGGATATATATGTGTGTGTTAAAGAGAGAGAGAGAGAAAGAGAAAAGAGAGAGAGAGAGAGAGAGAGAGAGAGAGAGAGAGAGAGAGAGAGAAAAGAAAAAGATATTTAGACCACAACATCAATTAAACCAGTGCTGTGTGTGTTGTTTGTGTGTGAATATTTTCCGTTGGCTCTTATTTTGAGTGCTTGTAATTGCTACTTGATTAAATGGGAAAAGAATTGATTGAATAATATAACTTACTCTGCCAAGACAAACCTTTGTAAAAATAATACATTGCTTTGTACATATGATATTAAATAACTTCCCATTTTTTATATAACTTACTTAGATTCCAGGAAGATGGTCATGCTGAGCCTACATTTCTCAGTATCTATAAAGGTTGTAGTGGCCTGATCATAGTTCTTCTTGCCTCATATCTCTCCCTACTCTAAATTCATTCGCCAGTGTCACTAAAGTGACTGAGAAAACATTTTTATTTAATACAGAAAATAATCTGTAACCATTTTGTTAGATGGATGCTTAAAATCATCTTTGACCAAAATATTGGATTAAAGGGCTCTTTTGATCAAAAAATCAGGTCATTTTATTAAATATCTATGAGGTGCCAAGTAATTTAAGTGCTGGATATTGAAAAAAAAGGTAAGAAATAGACTCTTCTCTTAAAGAGCTCACAGTTTAATAGGGGAGACAACATGATGACAAAGATATACAAGGCAAGCAATATACAGGATAAGTAAGGAATAATTAATAGAGGGAAGGTACTGAAATTAAGAGAACTTGGAGAAGGCTTCTGATAGAAGGTAGTATTTTAGTTGGGACTAAAAGGAAGCCAGGAAGGGCAGGTGCTGGAGCAGAGAAGTGAGGAGAGCATTCCAGGCTTGTGGGGCAGTCAGAGAGGATGCCCAAAAGCCAAGAGATAGGAGTGTCTTGTTTGTGAAACAGACAAGAGGCCAGTGTCACTGGATCAAAAAAGCTGTTTTTAGAAGTAAAGTGTAAGAAGATGAAAGGTAGGAGGGGGCTAGATTATAAAAGGCTTTGAATTTCAAATGTGCATTTTACATTTGATTGTGGAGACAAGGGCAAGTTTACTAAGGGAGACACATGATAGCATCTGTGCTTTGCAAAGTCATGTCAGTGACTGAATGGAGAATGAATTTGGAGTAGGGAGAGACTTGTGACAGGCAGAACTATCAGCAAGCTATTCCACCTATAAGATGATGAGAGCCGATTCTAGAGCCTTCTCAGGGTCAAAGGACGGAAGGGAGTATAAGGAAGAGAAATCAAGGAGAAAATGGGTCTTAGCAAAGAATTGTCTGTGGGGAATGAGAAATAGCAAAGAATCCAGGATGATTCCTAGGCTAACCTTAAAAGATTTGGAGTATGGTGTTGTAAAAGTAAGAACAGGGAAGATTTGGTGGGGAAGATAAGTTCCATTTTGAACATATAAAGTTAAAATGTCTATTGAAATTTAGGTCAAGATGCCTAGGCAGTCAGAGATGTGCAACTGTAGATCAGCAGAGTTTGGAGCAAGACAGGTAGATTTAAAAGTCATCAGTATAGAGATGGTAATTAAAACCATGGAAGTTGATGAGATCAAGTGAAGTAATATAAAGGGAGAAGAGAAGAGGACCCAGAAGAGAACCCTATTGTAAAATGTTAAAGGGCATGATCCAGCAAAGGCAATAATGGAGTAGGAAGATAAGTAGGAAGAGAAAAAGAGAGAGAGAGAGAGAGAGAGAGAGAGAGAGAGAGAGAGAGAGAGACAGAGACAGAGACAGAGAGACACAGAGAGAGGAATACTAAAAGTCTAAAGAGAAGATATTATTAAAAAGGAGAGAGTGAACAATGTTAAAGACTTCAAAGGTCGTGGAGAAAGAGTATTGAGAAAAAGTCATTGGATTTGGCACAATAACTTCCAAAGAATAGAACTTGCCTAGTATATCCCTCTAGGTATAGAATATTAGTGAATTCTACATACAATACTATTATATGAATCATAAAAAGGAGCAGAGGGGTATATTACATACAAAGTTGGCAAGTAAGTCAGGGAGCCCTAAGTCAAATGCACTTATTTTATAATATGTTTTATATTAGACCAGCTTTTACATATACTATATGACCATTAGCAAGTCACTTAATCTTCCAGTGCCTTTAGTAACTCTCCAAAACTATAAATGGCATAGAAGATAGCAAGAGGTATTGGTAAAAGGGTTTTTCTCTCTAGGAGTTCCCTATAATAATGAAATCAGAGAGTCAGACAAAAACTAAAATAAAATAAGAGAGTAGAAAACACATTTTTGGCCATCATGGGGGGAAATTACTCTAAAGGTGTATCCTGCCCAAAGTTATTCATTCACTTGGTGAATAATAAGTGAAATAACATTGTAAGTAAGCTTCATAGGAACAAGATTATATCTAACAACCAAACCATAAGCCTTTATTAAAGAGTCTATTACATGCTAGGCCCCTGTACTATATTACATTATATTACATAATTTATAGAATATAAATATAATGATTTAACAAATAATTTTATGGTGGTATTCCAGGTCATTTTTATGAAGCTATACTGTAAAAAAAAATTAAGAAGGAACATTGATCAGAATACATTTAAGTGGTATTCTGTCTCAAATTCCTTCTTCTTCCATTAATATTAAATTCCATTTCTAACATATTTCATATCTCTCTCCTTTTCACTCCCCAAACTAGCACTGTACTTTAAATCCTCATTAGTTTTTGCCTAGATTACTTAAATAGCTACCTCACAGCACTTTCCTTCTCAAAAAATATGTAAAGGCTGATTCCCCCTAGCTTACTGAATAAAATCAAGACTCTTTAGTCAGGCTTTCAAGGGTTTCCACAGTCTGGCTTTCCTCTCCATTTATAGCCTCATTTCCCATTACTTTGCTTCGTTTAGGCTATACTACAGCCCAACTGTACAACTTTCTGTTCTCCAATCTTGTATCATCCTTTTCACCTGTACTTTTGCTAAAACTGATTTCTAAAGCATGTGAAAAACACCTCCTTTTCACATCTTTCTCCTATTTCAAGACTTAGATCAGATGCCTACAGGTGACAACAAGACATGGATGGGTTGTGATCTATTGCATTGATAGAAGGGCTAATATCAATCGATTACAGAACCATTTAAGTGTCAAAGAATAAATACACAAATAATTAGATAGATAGATAAACTAATGCACATAAAGGTATCATGGTGTAGTTGGACCAAATGTCAAGACTGGCTGTGATCTTCAGGTAGTCATTTAAATTCACCAAAGTCTAGTTTTTTTAATATAAAATATGAGGATAACTGGAATAGATGGAGGATTCCTTAACATGGGGGTGAAAACTGATGGAGTTTTTTTTTCACTGTCTTGATAACTATTCTTCAATAAAATTAGCACTTATAAATCTATGTAATTTGTTTTATGCATTTAAAAATATACTGAAGTAGGCTCCATCAGACTGCCAAAGGGGTCCATGACTCAAAAAAATGTTAAGAAACCCTAGACAAGATTATATTGTAGCTCTCTTTATATTCTAAAAGTCTCTGATTCTATATCTGCTTGAGACCTCAGAGATGAGACATTTGGAATTAGTCTACTGCTAAACAAAAGCATCTGTTTCTATGAATTGTATATTTTTAATTACCAGCAACAAGCCAAGTAAAATACACATAACAGCTGCCTAACATTTTTAAATTAAATTCAACTGGTTGATCTTACATAGATATATACAAGGATTGTACAATACTCACTCTAGACTTGCAGAATGCAAACCATCTGTGGCTTTGTCTTTCTTGCCTTTGCTCAGTACAATGACTTTGCCACATATTTAAGAAGCCCTTATCTAGGTAGGGCTGTATAAATTCCCAAATACAATCTAGTCTGAATTTACCCATCTATATAACTCAGCCATGAGATCACAGAGTTTGTCCAGGATGTATGTCCAGGATGTATGTCCAGTGAGATTGGGTCAATGGATTATCTATCTAACTTCATATCTTGACTACCAAGAGGCAGTCATTATCTACTTGACTCTTCCTGTGGGGATTGTTAAATCAAACCACTGACTATGGTTATACATCATGTTTAGGATGCACTATCAAATTCTGGAGAATGAAATAACATCCTTTGCAAACTAGGGCATTTGGAGGATCTCATCCTCTAAGTGGAACCCTTCTCTTGCTTCATGACAGTGAAAAGCCTATTTAGTAAGGGTTTAACTCAGTTTTGCATTTGATGTGGATAATCAGTGGAGCATTAAACAATATTATTGTTATTGTTTTACTCTACAAAACCTTATGTATGATTGTACCATATGCAAGAGAGATTGTGTTGAACTTATAAATGTTGATAGTAAATCTCAGACTCAAAGTATCTCTGTGTTAGATTGGATCCTAAAAATCATAGGGTAGAACTCATAGATGAAGTGTGGAAGGGAGGTAGTACAATTGACAGAATGCTGAGCCTGGAGTCAGGAAGACCTGAATTCAATTTTAGCCTCATGCATTTAGTAGTTGTGTAATCCTTGACAATTTACTTAATCTCTGCCTACCTCAGTTTCCTTGAATGTAAAATATGGATAATAGTAGTAATTTCTCAAGGCCTCAGTTTCCTTGAATGTAAAATATGGATAATTAGTAGCACTATTTCTCAAGGTTGTAAGAATCAAATTAGTTAGCATTTGTAAAAAGCTCTTAGCACAGTGTATAGCATATAGTAGGAGCCTAGTACATTTTTATTCCTTTCTCTTTCCTACCTCCCTGAAAAACAGTCCTCTCTACAATACTCTCAACAATCATAGGCATATCATAAAGTTCCCACATAAACTTCTTAATGATAGGAATTATACCTTCTCTCTTCCTCCATCTCTTTTATTTCTCCATCACTGCCCAAGAATGTTTTACATAAGACAAGGGAGAGAGGCATTCCATAAGTGCTCTCAATTGACTAGATTTCCTAACTGAGGCCATCATCAATTAATATTTATTCTTCCCTGATAGGTTTATGTTAAACCCATCAAAGAAAGATATCTGCAAAATTAAAAAGCAGGCCTAATCTTAGTGAGCTGACAACATAAAAGTTTCAGGATGAGGTAGCTAAACACGTTTTCCATTATTAATGGTATGACAAACTAGGTCATGTCTGGGGAATTCATAAACAAGGTATCTGAAAGGCAGGCTCTTGTACCTCATTTTACATTGGCAATGGTGATATAATGGGAAGAACCTTGAATCTAGAGTAGTGATTCCCAAAGTGGGTGCCACTGCCCCCTGGTGGGTGCTGCAGTGATCCAGGGGAGAGGTGATGGCCACATGTGCATTTATCTTTCCTATTAATTGCTATTAAAATTTTTAAAAAATTAATTTCCAGGGGGCTAAGTAATATTTTTTCTGGAAAGGGGGCGGTAGGCCAAAAAAGTATGGGAACCACTGATCTAGAGTCAGAACCTGAATTAAAGTTCCCACTTTGCCTATTAATAGCTATATGACATTGAACAAATCATCATCTCTTTGAGGTTCTTTTTATTCAAAATTAAAATGGCAATCATAATACCTACCCTCTCCTATCCTGATAGAGATATTATTGTGTTGTGGGTGGGATATCAAATAAGAAAATGAGCATCAAAGTTTATTACAAAATATTAAGGAAGGAATAAACAAATAGTTCTTTTAATTAGGACTGAATAACTGATAATCAGTATGGAGAGGCCATAGTTATAGTTTTCTAACATCTTTGAATATTGAAGACTAAAGGCACTTAATCAATCCTGGAACCTTTATTATTATTATATAATCCTCATCAAAATAAATAAGTATCTCAAAAAACAACACTTTCTTTTTTATGTGCAAATGCTTATAATTCTCATATACTACAAATTATAGATGAGTTGTGAATCTCTGTCAGAAGAAGGAGTTTCCATAGCAGTGGAAACCAGCTGGAGAGTTACCGACATTGATACAGTCACAGACCCAGAACTCTGAACCTTTCATTCTCCTAAAAGGAAAATAATCCCATTTTCCTAAATTATATGTTAGGAGATAATTTGAAGAAAACGAGAAACAATATGTATGTCAGAGGAATGGAAGAATTTTGGAGAGAGAATACCCTATCATCTTTATCCATATGAATTCTCTAACTTCCACAGACAGTACTAAAGTGGGCTACACTAGGAATATTGGCTGCCTGAAACATACACACCATCTCAGTGTTTTTTTGCTGAATGTGGAAAAGCTTGAAGGCATAAATCAAGTTAAAGTGATGATGTTTCAAAGAATTAGAGAGGAGCCTGGTCCCTTTTTTTCCTGAGCAGGAACTATGTCAGGCATTGATTTTCCACCAAAGATTCAAGCCAACACTAGGCTTCATCAATATAAGCAAGCAGGGCTGGACAATTCAATATTCTAGTACCATTTCAAAAATCACTTAGGAGAAAAACACAAAATTGAAGTGAGGCAGAAGATTAAAATGAGTGTAGATCAGCAAAGATAAATATACATTTGAAAGAACTTTCTTTGTGTTTACTTGATAAAGAGTGAACTTCCAGATAATAGAAATAACTCCATTTCAAGTTTTAAAACCAGATTCTGCATCATTGTCTGGCTACTTTTTTTTAATATCACATACTGAGAGTATCCATAGCAGATGTGTTGTACAACAGTACAATTTGGGGAAGAAAAATAATTCAGAATGGATCATGAAATGCCTTCTTCCCCTCGCATCTCAATGCATCAAGTGTACTAAGACAATTCAGTGGAATAAACTGTATATCTACCACATATCCTTATCGAGGCATGTAGCAAAGACCTGCTTGGAATGTAACATGATTTGGGGTTTTCTCATTCCATCTGTCTACTTTGACTAAAGAGCTGAGGGAATAGGCATTATTTACTATTGAAAGGTTTGGTATATTGTTCCAAAACCATATTTTCCAAACCTAAAACAAGTATATCAAGCAAAAGAAATTTATTTCACTGTTACAGTTGCTAAGTTTCTGAACATCTTCAGCCTCTGTCTTCTGGTTTTATGTCTGGAAACATCATCCTACATCACCTGTCAGGACAATGCAGATCATCATTTAATTTTAGTACCTAATGAATGAATAAATGGTATGCATCAGGGTTGAGATTTGCTTCACAGTTTTGTGCCTGGAAAGAGCTAACAACTTGGGGTCAGGAAGGCTGCATTCAAATCCCAGATTTTTCTAGCTAACTAAGCATGATCAAGTTATTTAAATTATCTAAGCCTCAGTTTTCTCATCAAAAAGACAGGCAAATATTGCTCAAATTCTCTACTCCACAGGCTTATTTGGGAAAAAAAAGGTACTTGGTAAGTATTAAAGCATTAAAGTCTTATTATACAGACTTCATGTAGAACTAGAGATATAATAATTGAAACAATATGTACACATTTTTGTAGGTACTTATGAAGATTCACCACCTCAAAGTTCTATCTTTTGTTCTACTCAATATTTTGTAACCTATCTTTGGTTTGTTTCAATTCTGACTGGTTTGGATTTTTCAGTTACTATTTGCCAGACATTTGAACGATGGGATCTTTTCAATTATTAACAGAAGTATTTGAAATTGGAATTGCCCCCAGAAAATCCAATATATAGGGTTGAGAAACAGAAATGCTAGTGTATATGTTGAAAAATAGATTGGAAAGAAAAACTCATCATTGTGTCAAAAAGTGTATTTTAACCTCCTTTCTCCATTTCCACCCCACCCCCCTCACAAAATACATACTTATTGGAGAAAATTATGCCCTTCCAAAGTAGAAAATCCACAGTCAGAAGAATTACAATAGTGAATTTGCATTTCTTTCACAACAAATCTGTGACAAGAAGACAGGTCAATAAATCCACAAGCATTCAAGATGGGGCCTACTATGAGGCAAACTAGGTGAATGTGAAACAGTCCCAGCCCTCTAGACATTTACATTATATTAGAAAGACAGCATGGGCACACACACACACACACACACACACTCACACATAAAATACAGATTATATTTTTTAAAGTATTTCCTAATACTTTTTATTATTAAATAATAATAAAGACAGGTGTGAAAATAGACTGTAAGTATCATATTTCTAAGTCAAAATGCATAGTAGTATACAATAAAGTGGTAGGTAACCATTAATTGCTGGGATTTTCTTTTTGTTATCAACTCAATCATTAGCACATCATGATATTATTGTACTGACACTGGGAATGTAAGAGTGAGTTACATTGTCATTCAGAATTCAAGCAGCACAAATTTAATAGAGTGCTTCATTAGACTAATATCATGTTGACCTGGATATCTTGTATATTAAGAAGTTTAGTTTCTCTTTTGGCTCATATATTGGTATTCCAGTATTAGTTACCCACTAGGTGACCCTTCTACCTCTGTAAAACCACTGGATGTCTCTACCCACTTCACCCTCTCACTGCCCCATTTGCTGGCATGTCCGATTTAGGACCAAAGGGGATTAGGGTTAGTGGGCTCTGACTTGGATCTCTTATCATTTAATCTTTCTTTTTTCTCATTTGGATACAAGTTTAATCAACTTCAAAATAGTAGTGCCTGATCTTCATTATTTTTCATATAAAAATCATCTCCAAAAGTGAAGAAAGTAAAGTTCTGAAAATATCACATATCCATATGAAGGAAGAGTCTAGAGTTAAAAAGAGTATGGTGAGCATTTCATATAATTTGACTCACAATTCTAGAAACATTGCTTTAAAGCTACTAGTTACTAAGGCTACTAGTTACCAGATCAAAAACCAGCTGTGGTTACACACTAGATCCAGGAGAAATGCTAATGAAGGTGCTGGTTGCAGGGTACTCCTCCAACTTTTTAATACACATGCACAAATACACACACATACATACATACACCATAACGTCTTGTTAGAGGAGGTCCAAGTAGATTAGCAAACTCTATGCCTCATATAGCAATAATGGCTTTATAATCTAGGTTCATTTATTTCTTTAATCCTCATTATGATACAAATTCCAGTGTTAATGTTATGACATTATAAAAAACCAAAAACAACTAGCTAGAAGCTTCTCAAGAGCAAATACTATTTTGTACTTTGTTTTCTTTTTTTAATATTTAATTTTTTTGAAGGAACAAGTATTTTAGTCATATATCACTAATATTATTTTCCTTTTTATTATCATTGATCTAATTTTTAAATTCCCTCAATATATCTCTACTTGACCCAGCAAAACAAATTCCTATGTTAGCCATGTCTAAAATTGCATCTCTAACCATTTTAAGTTCATCACCTATAAGTTAGGAGCTAAGTGGTATGTTTCAACTTCATTACTTTAGACAGAGTTTCTCATTGTCTTGATCAGAGTTCTAAAGTATTTCAAAGTTATTTTCTCTAAAATATAATCATGGTATAAGTTATTCTCCTAGCTTTGCTAACTTCCCCCTGTAAGAGTTTATAAAGGTCTTTCAATTCATTCTAAAATTGTCCATTTTGTATGATGTAATAACATTCCATTACATTAATTTATTACAATCTCTTTAGACTTTTTCCAATAGGAATTCATCATCCTAAACATTTTTAACCTACTTTCTTTATTTCTTTCAAGTACATAGTATTTGGAATATCATAGCTACTTAATAAATGCTGAATAACCAATCATTTTTAAGAGTCTATATTCCTAGGAATTGCTAGCCATCTAAATTTATTTGACATAAAATATAAATTCTCGAGGAGATGATAGACTCAAGATCCAGAATGAGACCTATTTTCAGACATGATCAGCAAGAAAATCTGTTTTGCTTGATGATGCAAATTTGTTCCCAGATTATTCACCTCCACCTCATGGAATATAGAAGGTGAGAGAGAAAATAATGTTTGGCTTATTGAAAATAAAATTTAAAAAAAATTACAATGAAGCTCACATCCAATTACAGAAGTTTTTAATCATTTTTATTTCATAGGCCTCTTTTGCAGTCTAATGAAACCCATCTATTCCTTCTCAGAATAATATTTTGAATCTATAAAATAAAATTCAGAAGATTACAAAGGAAATTGATTATATTCAAATCACTTATGTTAAGAACCCATGATTGATTGGCTTTCTAATAAAAGAAAAATGTAAATAATGACTAAAATCTATGCAATACTTTCAAGTTTCTAAAATATTGTATATGTTATTTTATTTTGCTTCTTAACAACCATATGGGAAAAGATCTACTTGTATTAATCATCCTCTATTACAGATGAGGTAACTGAGGATCAAATATTTTCAACGCCTTGCTCATTAACACACCATTAATAAGTATCCAAATATGATTTGAATCCATGTCTTCCTGCCTCGAAGGGGCAGCTTTATAGACACTAAATCTTGCTATCTCATCAGTGTCTCTTCATGGAAGACCATTAGATGGCCCATATTATAAGACCACTTCTTATTTAAAAATTGTATTTTTGGAAAATAATTTCTTTATTAGACTAAATACAAAATGACTCTGGGACATTAATATAATCATGAAAAAATAATAACTATAAATATAGAAGTATATATAAATTTAATATAAAATAGCATCGTATCTAGAGAGATCACCTCAAAGCCAAGAGGACTTGTATTAAGTTCTGCTTCTTGTACATACTGTGTTATGCTGAGTAAGACAGAGCTCTAAGCAAAGCTCCAAGACTATAAGTTTCAGGGCCATCGACTTGCACTGGAAGAGGGAATTTTATCATGTGGCACTTCCCTCTATCGTGCAGAAGAACACATCTAGTTCCTACCTCTATTCCTTTAAAACGTTCAAGATGGGCTTCTCTATCCATTTAGTTCTCTTTCAGTGGGCACTCCAACAGGGACTGGCACAAATGTCACTACTCATTTATATATGAATTCTTCCATGTCCCTCAGGGCAGTGTCATCATAAAGCAGCTTGCTGTACCCGATTGATTTTCCTGAGGAAATTTCATGCAGGTGGCACAGAACATCACGTATTATACCTGGCTGCCATCCAACAGGCCCACTGGGGAAAGGAGTTTGCAGAGAGTTTTAAAGAGGTCGAGCAACAGATTTGTTTGTTTGTTGTTGTTGTTTTTAGAAAATTAAGAAAGTCACATTTCTTGTAATGGCTTAAAGAAAAATGGTTTAGAGACAGGACTAAAGAATACTCTGAAGGAAAAAAGCTAGAGGGAAGAGAGGTTAAAGCTGGATAAATCAAACATAAAAAATAGAAATGCCTTTAATTCTATGGTAATACATATTCCCTTTGTCAAGGAAAACCACCTCCATCATTCCTCTTTGCCTTAAGACCTCATATTGGCACAGTTACACAATATAACCTCAACAGAACTTGTGACCTAGAGGAGAAGCAGCCTGTGATAGTAAAAAGAGCTTTAACCCTGGAGGTAAACTGAGGCAAACTACCTGTGTGACTTCAGATAAATTGTGCGACCTTCCTGGGATTCAAATTCTTCATATATAGAATGAGGGAAATGAACTCATTCATCTCTTAGGTTCTCTTTAGATTTATGATCCTGTAAAGGAGGAAAGCCTTATAACTATACTTTTAAGGAATCCCACACCCCAAAAGCTCCATAGAAGGAAGTCTAGTGGGGAGGAATCAGTCTGGGGGGGGGAGGCACTAATGCCCAACCTACGTTGTCATGTTTGGGAGTAGGTAAAGGTGTAAGGATGGGATCCCAGTTTCAGGGTGACACCCCCTTAAAGTCTCCCAGTATATAATTGGTAATTGGTGGGAGGGGAGAGCTAGAAGAGAGTCTCACCATAGACACTCTCTCTCTCTCTCTCTCTCTCTCTCTCTCTCTCTCTTTCTCTCTCTCTCTCTCTCTCCTATCATAACATTCCTTATTGGCTCTCTTTATTATATTACAAGGGGAATGGTTTATTACCATATAATTATTCTTTAGTGTCATTTGGATTCACATCTCCACAAATATCTTTTTATACTTGGAGCCACCTTTCTAAAATTCAATACAACAGGTGATAGCTATATTTTAGGATCAAGAGTTCAGTGCTACAAGAGATCTTAGAGACCATCTAGTCCCATTTAACTAAGAATCCTTTCCATAGCATCCTTGGAAAATTAAATATCTCTTGGTTGAGTGAAGGTGATTACTGAGAGGTTCCCTGAGTAAGGAGCTCCCATATTTTATTCAATGAAACTTCACGCTGAATATGCAATGTTTCCGACACATATAAATATAATACATTAGAAGAGTTAACATTCACAAAAAAAAGTGTTGGAATCTCTATACTCAAACAATTGACAAATCCATCCCAGGGGAAGAGAATAAAAATAAAAATGAGTTGGAGTGAGGGGGACACAAAAACTGAAACTATACATTGAGGGAAGTAACGAATTGGGAAATGATTGTATGTTCCAAGACAGTTAGCAATATTATGTATTGTGAGGTCATTTACTACATGATGAAAAAAAATCCAGTCTTTTGAACATGTACTACAAGAGGTGTGCCGGTGAAGTATTCGGGATGAATTACAGCTGAATTATCTCTAGGTGATGATGTTTCTTTGTGTCTCTGCCAAAGACCATGAATAGCAAACAGAAGGAAGGGCTAACAGTTTCAAAAAAAGATCAGTTAAGGACTAGTTCTGCCACAGTGACTGATGAACCAGTCACATTTTCAACCTGTACCCCCAGAGACTTTGATTTTTAACTTCAGGGAATAGACCTCATGGGGCTTTTCCTGAAATCATTGCTTGTAGATTTTTCTCCTGATCAATGGGATTATCTCAGATTGGCTATGTGATAACCAATGTTGAATATCAGAAATGAGAGATGAACTTCTACAACCTGCAAAAACACTGCATTGCTCGTCATCATTTCTAAATCTTATAACACAGAGATAGAAGGACCCTACAGCATTACCCCATAAAGAAAGCCATCTGGAATTCCTCTGCTGGTTCCAAACTCAGTCTAGAGTTATTGTCATTCATTGGAAATGCTTTAGACTCTGGGACAATTGGTTTATAAGCTAGCCTATACACCTGCCAAAGAGCCCTTTTATTTTTTAACTGACCACAAAGAAGTTAGGAAATAAAATTAAGGAGTCAACATTGAAATGGAAATTTTACTTAAAGTACAATTTACTTATGCTTATCTTATTGGAAGCAAATAACCAATGTCACAGATTTGAGCTTCCAATGCTTTATGTATGTTTGCATGTGCCTTGATATTGTGACCACGCAGCTAGCTGTCACATCTCTTGGGCACATTAGCTCTGTTAGCCCTCAGTGCATTATTCCAAACCCAATATGATCTCAAGGGACTCCTATAGATTTATTGTATAGACATTAGATGTCTATTGTATTGTAATGTCTATTCTATAGACATTAGATGATTAATATTTCTAATCCATTATAAAAATACTTATATTGTTTCATATTAGGTTAAATGATGATTAGCAACATTTTTTGTAATTTATAGTCTCAGAGAATTGCCCAGAGCAAATGAAATGACTTGCCTGAGACAACAAAGCAATGCTAGCTATATCAGGGACAAGCCTCCTACAGAGACCCAATATCCACATACCAAGTTTCCTCTCTAGATACAATCTCATCTCATATTGTATGATTCTACGTAATATCTGATGTGTAGGAGGGTGATGGTGGATTAAAATTTTGGACATAAAATAAAAATAAAAAATCTGAGTTCAAATCCTGCCTCAAATGTTTACCAGTTGTGTGACTGTTGGCAGCTCATCTAAATTCTTTCAATTTGAATTTGCTCAATTGAAAAAAGGAGATTATACTTATGCCTTAAATCTATGCTCCTATGAATGTATATTCAATATATGTCATTATAATTTGATATTTGCCATTTAGTCTCTGACCAGAATCCAGATCTTATGACAAGACATGGAATCATGGCCATAAAGATTAAAGGCCTAAGCTTAACAAAAAAAATGTTAAATTCAGAAAAACTTGTTTTATTAAAATAATCATGTTTGAATGCAAGAGGCAAAAGCTTCTTTCAGCATCTCATAACAAAATCAGTTAGACCAGTGATCATGTAAACAACTTCTTAGTCTACTTTCACCTAAATTCAGATGCACTTGATGTGGTAAGGGTACAGGGAATAGTGAATTGGGAAAAAAGAAACCTAGGTTCCAATAATACATAAATAATTTCAAAAAAAATATCTCTTTTCCCTGGTCCTTAGGTTCTTCTTCTTTAAAGTTGGAGAATCTAAGTTGTGTTTAAGATCTCTAAGAACTTGAAGATTCTGTGTTCTTTGTCTCATAGCACAATAATTTGAAACCTTTCAGTAGAGTTATCATTCAAAGAAAATGGATCTCTTCATTCATTATTAAGGGAAACATAAGAGTAGAACTCAACTAAATATGATTGAGAAGACATTTAATTAAATGATCAAAGTTTGTTAAAGTAACTTGGATCAAATTTCTCACAACCATATTTTAACTCAGGAAAAGACTTTTTTTTTTCAAATTCTCAAGACATTTTGTTAATTTCCAGCTTTAGAGTATGAAGCCATACCTGAAAAGGCTGAATCGAGGTAATGATGAGAGCTTTCCTTTTCCATCTATTGCCTTGATTTCCAAATATCTGCCACAGCACATGTCCCCTTGTATTACTCCAAATTCTTTGATAAATCGCCAGCCTATAAATATGCTTTCCAAACATGTGATAATGGAAGCGAAAGATGCAACTTTTGTCATTTGTGCCATTAAGAACAGGACTGAGCAAGACAGCTCTATTTTGGAAGACTTGTGGTTCAGAAGATTCTATATAAAGATAATGCCCTTTAACTGTCCCCAAGGTATTATCTTTCATTGGACCTGTGTTGAGTGTTGAAGTTTCACCCTGGTTTCTTGTCCAATCAAAATCATCTTCTTTGTCTTGTTCCCAGTTGCAAAGCCCATTTTCAAAGTCACAAGAGTTTTCAGGTGCTGCAATGGACAAATAACAAAAGATATTTGTAGACAAAAACAGGAAAATTCACAGGAAAATAGTTTGGTGGCTTCCCTTTCCCTAAATCAGGTTACTTTCAGTCATCAAAATCAGACTCAAATTACTAAAAACTAAATCAAGAGTAACTACAATTAATTCTAGAACATCAAGCATGTCAAAGCTTTTATTGTCTGAGGTCAAAATCTGATTGTATTTAGTTTCACTTGCTTATTTCAGAACTAAGCATATTATTCCACATTCTAGAAACTTTATTTAATTGCATCTATAGTCTATGAAAACTAGTACCTGAGAAAGTTCCACTTAGACAACTTCCATATCAAAAGCTCCTGGTGTTTATTTGTTTTCTTATGCAAAATACTATTTACATTCCTCCCTTCCTCTCCATTTCCTTTGCCACCACCTTGCCCCAACAATTCATACCTGATTGCTAAAAAAAAAAAAAATAACAAAAAACTTCTAACTGGTCTTCCAGGTTCAAGTTCCTTTCTTCTAACTTCCCCCTCATGTAATTACTGAATTAACCTTTAGTGGCTCCCTTATTTTCCCAATTATCAAAAATGACATCCTCTCTCTAGCTTTTAAGAGAACCAATTATAAATTAATCCTACTCTATCTAACTATCCATATTTTTCAGGTTTCCTCCCAGTTCCATGCACAGCTAATGCATAGTCACACCTATATACTTGTACATTGTTTCCTTCACCTTGAGAGTGCTCTGCCTTATCTTTTGTCTACTCAAATTCTCTCACCTTCAACACTTATCTTTTACTTCCTCCTCCACAGAGTGTGATACTCTTTCCCTTGTCCATCATATTTTCCTCTTATTTTTCCCAATTGTTAAGGACATCATTATATATATTTTTTCTTAATTTTTTTAAATTTCTCTGTGTCTATTGGTTTTTTTTTTTAAGTTAACATGAGTGAAAATAAATAATAATAAATCTTTTTGGAAGATTTTTGGCACAAAATACGTTAAATGGACGAAGATTTGAAAGGAAGGCTCTCAGAAGCCTTCCTTCTATGAGAACATTAATGGAATAAACTTATCAGAATGAAAAGTGACAATCTTTAAAGGCACGAAGAACTTGGCCCTCAGTTTGTGGGAGAGGTACGGTACAGTTATTGATCACTGGTGGTCTCTTCCCTTCCTTAAAACACTGTGCCACCGTTATCTCTTTATAGATACACTATGTTTCCAAAGAATCCATGCTCCTTCATGGCAGTGATTGTTTTGCTTTTTTCATGTCCCCAGTATCTAGTGAAATTCCTGGAAGATAAGAGGTGCTTAACAAAAAGCCTACAGGTTTTGATTAGATTGAAATGGATTGAGACAAGAGAAAGGAGAAAGGGAATCCATCATAAAATTTAGTAACTAAAAATGAACTATCTTATGCAATGGCTTGTGTCAAAGAAGAGATTCCTCTTCTCCCTATAAGGCTGCAACCTCCAAATGATTCGAGGGCCATGCAGGGGAGAAGGGATTATCCATCTCTACCCTAAAAAGAACCAAGAACCCATGTGTACACCAGGACACATCGCTCTATTTTTAGAAGGCAGATAATATTTTCATTTTGATGAGGAATTGCATCAAAAGGGCTGACCTGCATTGAGAGATGGAAGTTTCCTTACATTTCTCTGTACTAAGTAAATTATATGCTGTTCCAGGACTCCATAGGATGGCATCTTCACACTTAGCCATTGTTTTGACTGATTTGGGAGGGAAGGGGAGGCTACAAAGATGATGTGTGGCTGGAGGGCAGTGAAGGAAAAATGAAGAGAATAAATGAGGGCTTACATTTTTTTAGCTTCATTGCCATAGGTTAATATTTTAGAAATTTCATATCAGTTATCTTTAACTATCCATCTCTGAAGCTGCACTGGGAGCCCAAGGTGAAGAATGACTAAAATGCAATAAACAAAATCGTCTACGAATAAGCCCAAATCATCTGACTCACAGAAACTGCTGTGCCTCCGCTCAGGCCTAACGAAGGTAACCAAGTGAGTAAATGTCAAATGAGGGATAAACTTCCATCTGATATTTCCTCACTTGTGAATAATCAAACCCAGCTGTGGCTTGGACTGGGAAACCTGCAGAGTAATTCCCCATGTGTCGGTTTTTAACTATAGAGCAGAGGAGATGATCAGGAGTCTGAGCTTTTTATAAAAGGTATTTTATTTTTATCCAGGGCTAAAGGTAGGACATTTTCTGTGATGTCTGACAGAATGATACCTTCACAGTGAATTTTCATTTTCTAGGTCAAAGTGGGGGAAAGAGGGTATCCATCTCTACCCTAAAAGGAACCAAGTAAGTATCTATATATACACCAGGAAATATTGCTCTGCCTTTTGAAGGTATATAAGGTTTTATTCTTCTTTGAAAGACTGTCCTTACTTTCATTGCCACTGGGTCCTTCTGACATTACCATAAGGATAAGACTTAGATTCAGATGTGCAGCTGGACTCTTCCCTAGCTGATCATGAGAAGGATCATGTGGGAGTATGAACTCCTGTGTTTTTTCGTAGTCTGGCTTTCCTGGCTTTACAGACTGCCAAAGGCTGCGTGAAAATATTCAGATGGCTAATTCTTCCTTCCAGATCATCCACACAACCATTAAAAGTTAGATGGGTAAATTCAGGGTCTCTGTTAAAGTTATCTTCTGTATGCCTCATTTTAGTATCACTTCGAGGAGTTCTCAAAGGAGATGCCAGTAGAGTGCAAACTCTAAGATCCAAACAGTTAATCCACATGCATTTTATTAAGAGATATCTACATGGGGTATTCTGAAGTCAATGTAGGGTCATCTAATTAAAGTTGAAATAGCTGAGATTTTGGGGACAACCCTATAAGCCAGGTACTGTGTGAGGTGCTGGCGATCCAAAGACAAAAGTCACACAAGGTCCTTCCCTCAAGGAACTTCCCTTCAATTGCAGAGACGACATAAACACATTTATGTATATGGAAAATAAATCCATAAGATGCATAGGGGACACCCACCCTAATGAAAAGATGAAGGAGTATGTTCCAGGTATGGAGACTGTGCAAAGGCATGGAGATTGGCAATGCAGTGTTATCTTTAAGAAACAGTAAGAAAGGTAGTTTGACTAGACCAAAAGTTCAATGAAAGGGGATAATTTATAATAAAATTACAAATTCCTAACAAACTGGAAAAGTTTTACTAATAATCCTATTATAACACTGTTTTTTTAAACATTGCCTATTTAAGTTGGGAGACACTCATTTTCAGTGTTAGCAACCATCAGTTATTTAAATTTTGGCCAAAAGAAGTTTTCTAACCATTGACTAAGGCATGGAGATGGTGTGACCTGCATAAACAGAAATCATAATGGTGAATTCAAAGGAGAAGGAAAACGAAAGGGAATAAGCACTTATTAAGCACTTACTATGTGCCAGACACTATGCTGAGCATAATTAATAAAATAAAAATAGCTAATATTTATATGTCATCTACTATAAGCCTGTGCTAAACATTTTGCAAATATTCTCTCATTTGATCCTTGTAATAACCCTATACATCTATTATTTCCATTTATAGTTCAAGGACCTGAGGCAGAAAGTTCAGTTGACTTAACTGGATGCACATGGCTATAAATTTGGCTTGAAACCAGATTTGAACTTAGTTATTCCTGACTCTAGGTCTAGAACTCCGTGTGTACTATGCCCCTTTGCTCCTCATAGACCCTTTGAAGTATAAGAATTGCATCTATTGGAATTTGTAGCTGATCCATCTAAAACACTTCCAAAACACTGCCAAATGCCAATGTGCAATAGTCACTATTATCTTGTCATCAGAAATTTCCCAATTCCAGACTTCCATATAATCATAATTGTACTATCCATGTTACATTTGAGTTTATATTTTTTAATATTTTAGTAAATGAGAAGAAAGTGTTGTTTTTGGACAAGGGATCTATGTCATGGTAAGAAGAGCACAAATTATCTTCTTGGTAGATAATAAATCTGACCTGTTGGATGGAGTTTCTGAAGCACTTACATTAGAAATTCTTCTGGGCTCTAGTTTTCAAATGGCAAGACTTGGGAACTAATAGTCAACAAATAGACTTTAATTACATTTGAAAACAAGTTTTAGGGCATCTACCTAGGAAAATTTGGCACAGTGAACTGAAAAAGGAGAAATAGGATTAAAGAAAAGCTAAAAATACTTACTGCAATTAGTCTCATCAGTATTATCTCCACAATTATCCACCAGGTCACATAATAGCAGACGATCTATGCAAGCCTTAGTTTGTCTACACCAAAAATGATCAGGACCTTCACAACTCACAGCAGGAAGGGGAAGGGCACAATTCTCAAATCTGATATCATCAACAGCTGAGACCCCATCATAAATTCCAAGACTGACTTTTTCCAGCGTCAAATAAAAGGGCTGATTGATGCGGCCAAGTTGAATGAATGCTTTGGACCACTGGTTTCCCTGGTTGTATAATACTCTCCAGAGAGCAGTTGAGTAATTTGTCCCCTCTAAGTGTAGCTGCATCTCTGCTGCTCCCACTGACTCACCATAGTTATAAAACCTACAAAGACAAGAACAGAGAGGAATGGAATGGTTTGTGAAATGTATGAACAATTCAGATCGGTGCTTGCTTCTGCTGGATTAATTAATCATTAGGTATAACAAATGTTGCTTCTCTTCATTTCCTGAGACATCACTTTGTACACCATTTGGGCATTAGCTTCTCTGTCACTGCTCAGCCTTTCATGTTTTCAGGATCCTGTATTTCCATTCTAAGGAGTTCATTATATAACGTAAGAATCTGCATGATTAAACTATAATCCACAGTTGGATAGGGAAAAAAATCTCATCTTGAGAAATGAACACAATAAAATCTGACAACATGAACTCTGAAGCAAAATGTTAATTGTGTGAATTTAATGCAATACCTTTATTAAAAGTTTCTGCAGAGAAAAACAAGAACATCTAATAAATGTAAGAGCATGCCTACAATACATGTTCTGTAAATGGCTTCAATAAATGAAGTTCCAAATCTTTTTCTTAATGAAAAGAGGGAAGAATGAAAAATATAAAACTTTTCTCTCAATGAAAATATGTATGTATTTATTTATTTACCATTACTGGTGTCTAGCATCAAGATAAAGGAAGACACTTCATCCATTTACAAAAGGTCCTACCCAACAAGCTTTTGACTTTACCTTAGCAAAGTGCCTGGCACACGTTCAGCTGTTTTTTCAATTAGACTCAACCCTTCATGAACATATTTGAAGTTTTCTTGGCCAGGATATTGGAGTGGTTTGCCATTTCCTTTTCTAGCTCATTTCACAGATGAAGAAACCAAGATGAACAGGGTTAAGTGACTTGCCCAGGATCACATAGCTAGTGTCTGAGGCCAGATTTGAATGTAGGAAGATGAGTCTTCCTGATTCTACACTCAGTGCTCTATCCATTACACCACCTACATGTCCTTCTGTTACTTAATAGTTTGTTACTTAATACATGTTTATTGATTGCTTATTGACTACAATTAAGCCAGAAAAAATGAAAAATAGGTAGAGTACAGATGTTGTCTCTGGTAACTATCATTGCTGAGGTGCTTAACCAGTATAAAACCATCACCACAATAAGGAGGACAAAACACCATGAAAATTGTTTCAGTCATCAGAGTTGATACCCTTTCCCAGGAGAGCGGTATAGCCAAAGGCAGTACTTATTTAGAATACAAGTTTGTTTGAGAAACATGATAGAACATTATGAGCATTATAGGCTCACAATACAATGAGATGAAAAGGAGCTTAGGGTGAAAAGCAACGAGTCTAATCAACTTGAGAGCATTAAAGATGAAACTAAAGTTAAAAAAAAGAGAACAAATAGATGTGAAATGAAGCATTTCTCCCAGTAATATTATAGCAATTTATCCTTATCATCTCAAGCAGTAAAATCACTACATTGGGACTCTTAATACGTTAGTAGGCAATGTGCTACATTTGAAAATAGAAATATCACTTGCAAAAAAAGCAGTGAGGAAAAGCAGCTGGGCCTGACCAAATATGTGGAACAAAAATCTATCTTGGAGCTAACATAATTTTAAAGGCACTAAGGGAGGGATTTTCAAAACGTCTCAAAGAGGAAAAGATTCCAAATGAATGAAAAACATTGTGGATATTGTTGATAACTTTAAAATGAGATTAAGGAAACACCAGTGACTATCAACTTGTATGTCAGTCCTTTCCTCTAGAAAATCTTGAATAGGAGGAGCCATGCATATACTAAAAATGTATAAAGGAAATAGGTAGGCTTTTAGCTTACTCAAATGCAAGCTTATCCAATTTCTATGTAGGAAACTGAGACAGGCAAAGCACTGTCATATTTAGAGAACAGGATTTACCACTGGTCTACTGCAAGGCCATTCCAACATTATATAGAGTATACACTTTCTAATAGGCTACATCTTCAGAATCACACTAAAATTGAAAATGTAGAGAATACAGAACCCAATGTGTTGGTTTTTGTAGTTGTTGTCATTGAAGTCCCTGATAAAATAGTAGAAAACTTAATGCATATTAACTATTCCTAAAAACACACACACACACACACACACACACACACACACACACACACAACGTATGGTGGTAGAGCAAAATTAAAACTGGGTGGTGCCAGGCAAATTAATAAAAGCATAACAGAAGTCTGAAGATACATTCTGGCATCGGTGGCATGTTTGCTGGAGATGCTAGTGCTCTGATGACTCTTGCTGGAGAGACTCTCACGGAATTCTTACTGGAGATTGGACCTGAAGGAGCCTTTGTTGGAAGTGAGCTTCATTCCATCAGAACAGCAATTAGGGTATTTAGCTAAACTATTCTCTACCTCTTTCCTACATTTCTCACTCTTTACTATCACTACTTTGATGTAATAGTTACTAAAGCTACTAGCAGCCTCATAATTTAATTTTAAAATATTATAATTTGGTAATCATTTAATTATTACATTATTCAAAAGAGAAATTAATTCATAAAAGGCTTGGGAAAGAGAGACCCAAAATTTACTTCATTAGGGTTTGGCCAAGGTCATATTAAGGACATCTCATATATAAGGCTATACTGAAGGGAATAGTTCTCACTCTTTTAGAGACTTCAAAAGTCTAATAAGGAGACTCTGAATCACTTTAAAGAAGAATTTTCCCCAAAAAATACCTTAAACACAAAATTCAAACTAAGGTCATTCATGATAATTCATACTGATCTTTGCAAAAACTTTCATATATGTTTAAAATACATATATGTTTAAAATTCAAATATGTTTAAAATTTTTGAAGACAAAAGCAAATAAAAGCCAACATGTCAAAATCCACTGATTTTTATCCCTTAACCTCTTACTGGATAGAAATTTTAAATAGTAATTACATCAAAGAAAACAGGCAATACACTACTATAAAATTTGACATCATTCTTGGGCAAAGCAAAAGAAAGATATGTCATGAATGTTTATGGTACTTAATAGTTACCAGAAAGACAAACTGCATCCTGGTCCTGTCTGGCTGAACCTTGGACTCTGGAGTTTAGCAACCTGTGAAATGCTCCTGCTGGTTTTCAGAATGAACATAAAGTGTCCTGTTGAGGAAAAAAAATGAGTTCATCTACTGTATCCAAAAAAGATTTCACATGTTGCAGTAAAGATTCTGACCTCTCTCAGGCTAGGTCAATTCAATACCAAATGGGCACTTGTTTTTTTAAACCAACACATCTTGATTTTTTAAAGTACTTAATGGTTCACAGAATCTGTCTGAAGGTTGGAAGCAAACTCATAGGCCATCTAATCCAATTCATTTTTTAAAATGCTGCTGTACATTGTCAAGCAGACAGTCATCCAGCCTTTGCTTCAAGACTTCCAGCGAGAAGAAAGCCTATTCCCTGGGGAAGCCACTCAGTCCTGCTTTGGGACAGCTCTAATGTAGGATGATTTTCTTGACATCAAGTTAAGCTTTGCCTCTACTATTCTAATCCTGCACTCTGGGGCTAAACAGAAAAAGCCTAAACAATTTTCATATTCTTGAAGGCAGCTATCATATGCCTCCATCTTCTCTTCTCTGCCCTAAACACCTCTCTTCAACTGATTCTCTTATGATATGAATCTAGGGTTTCTCACGCTCTGAGTTGCCCTCCAGCAGATTCCAATTTAGCTTTTTCTCAAGGTTTTCCCCCAAAATACCAAAGCAAGTGCAAGGTTCAATCAGTTCAGTCCAACGAAATTTGAAACTCATTTTTTAAGGGGAAGGAGGGAAAACATTATTCACCATGCAGTATTGATGAAATTCCCTTGGTTGTCTTTTTCTCTTCCTTTTAGTTTTGGAGACAGAATAGATACAACAAAACCCTACTCATCCTTAACCTCATGACTGGGAAACTCTGAGACTTTCCATTATCCATGCTCTTTTTGCTCCTTACCCTGAGGTTTATTATAAGTATGATCTTGGGCCGGAGCCTGTTGCTGAAAATCCACTGAAAGGGTGCTGCTGGAATTTCGGACCCAGTCAAAATGATCTCCTCCATGTGCTTCAAACCAACCACAGTTGTCTGTTTCAAAGTCACAGGAGGGAGCTGAAAAAACAAACATATTGGAACCCGAGTTTCTCTCTGTACAAATTGGTCAGGTTTTCAGTAGATGCTATTGACTTCTGTAGCTCTCTTTCCATTTGTAAATTAGCCTTTTTTATACATTAATGGGTCTCCATCCCAATATAAATGAAAGAGAATTTTTGTTTAAAAAGTAATTCACACAGTGCCTGACACATAATATATAAATGCTTTTCCCCTCCCCTTCTCTTCCCTGATATCTCCTTGATCCAATCTCTGTTCCAGGAAGCAATGAAGGAGGGCTTGTTCCTGCTGTTCAGGGAGTTTAGAGAGCAGTCACAACTTCCCCCTGACAGAGGGTAAGAGTTAAATTAATGTCCAATACTTGAAATATTATATTTATAAAGTTTATTATCTGATAAAATAGAACCATGTGACGAAGTTTTCTACCTGCTCAAAATGACCGGCTGCACCAAACCCACCACCAGGAAGGAAAAAAAGTGTTAGACATGAACTCTACCCAATTTATATCCTATCTACATCAGCATGTAATGACAGGAAGTGAGTGGGGTCCTGGGAATCGTAGTTTTTGCTGAGAATCATAGTTTTTAGGGTAATAGATTCTAATTTCACAAGAGGAAATGGGATAATATCTGACATTATCCTTTTCTCATATAGGATGTCAGCCTGAATGGATACTCCAAATGATTTCTCCTTAAGAATTAACATTTTATAACACTTTACATTTTTACACCATTTTATAGCTATTAATCCATTTGAGCCTCTTAACAACACTATGAAGTAGGTGCTACATGTATCATTTCACAAACTGAAAAATGGGGCTAAGAGAGTTAAATTTAAGGATCACCAACAGAAAGATAATAATTTAGTTCATGGCAAGCAAGAAGATTAGCAAGGGAAATAGTAGAGAAGTACAAGAGGACCCAGGACAGAGACCTAGAGAACATCCAAGGTCAATGGGCTTGACCTGCATGAAGATCCAGAAAAGGCAAAGGGAACAGTAAGACAGGTAGAAGAACTCAGAAAGAAGGTTGACATGAAAATGCAGAAAGAAGGGAATATCAAGGATTAAAGAGTGACTGAGAGGATCAAATACTGCATTAAGGATAAAAAAGAAATAATATGATTTGGTTTTACAATTAGGAGATCACTGATTACTTTGTAAAGAACAGTTATCTGCTGAGGTCAGATTACAGAAAGGTCAAGAAAAGAATAATAGGAAAGGAAGTAGGTACATTGATTGTAGATGAACTTCTCAAGGAGTTTAGCCACAAAAGGGAGGGAAAGTATGGCACATGGACTAATAGTTAGCATGATCCGCTTGTCAAGTGAGACTCTTTTGATGATAGGAAAATATGGCAGCCAACAGAAAAGGAAAAATTGAAGATGAGAAAGGAGAGATGAGAGAAGGGAAAACTGTAGAAGAAAGTATCACCAGAGCATGTAAAGGGGCTTTACCTTGGCAAGGAGCAGGGCCATTTTTTAAAAATATGAGATGCAATAGCAGCTAAAGGACATAGTGACAAATGCCATCTCACTGATGTGAAATGAGAAAAAAAAAGGGAGAAGAAGGACCTCTCTGATAAGGGCCTTAATTATTTTACTGAAATATAAAGCAGAATGCTCATTTGAGAGGAGGTTGGGAGCAGGAGAAAAATGGAAACTCTAAAGAGGCATAAAAAGGTTTGGAAAAGCTTCTATGGTAAGTAAGTTGGTGAGCTGATTAGCAAGGTATAAAAGTATTGCCTTGGGACAGTGAGGTCCTCATTGAGATTTTGTAACATAATTTTATAGTAGAGCTAGTAAGCATTGTCTCATGATTTGTTAAGCCTTATTAAGAAGAATGTAAGAGAAAAGGCTCTTGGGGGTCCACTGAAGTATTCAAATATAAGATCATCATCGATATGCCATATTTATTTAGATGCATCATCACTCTGACTTCACAAGCTCCCTAAGTATAGCTTAGCACCTTGTACATAATAGGCATAAATGAAAGCCAGCATAATGAATTACTTAATGAGTACAAGCAATCAGTGACACTGGTCATAGGTCTTTGGTGCCTGGCACATAGCAGTTACTTTAAAAAATACTTGTTGATTAACTGATTATATATCATGATAGATGTGAAAGGATTAGACTGAATATATTCTAACCCTAACATGTCTATATTTTTTAAGCCCTTTAACTTTGGTGTATTGTCTCATAGGTGGAAGAGTGATAAGGGTGGACAATGGGGGTCAAGTGACTTGTCCAGGGTCACACAGCTGGGAAGTGGCTGAGGCCGGGTTTGAACCTAGGACGTCCTGTCTCTAGGCCTGACTCTCACTCCACTGAGCTACCCAGCTGCCCCCATGTCTATATTTTTTTTAACAATCACAACTCAGAGAAATTTATGGTGGCTTTATGTAAGGAGAGGAGAAGACAGTGAGATCATCCAAAAATTAAGCTGTATTCAGTTCATCACAGGACATTTTGTAGAGTGGGATGAACACTGGACTTATTACAACTGGAAGATCTGCAACTTAAGAGCAATAGGAATGTAGCTGTCACATTGAACTTATCTAAGCCTTAGTTTTCTAATCTGTAAAATGGGAATAGCAACATTTCCAGTTCTTACCTCATGCAGTAATGATATAAGGTCTCTCTAAACTGTAAAGTGATAGAAAAATGTGAATTTTGAATCTCAGTTCTTTAAACTGAGATTGAAGGACAACTCCAAAGTAGTTTTCCATGCATTTCTGATTTTCTCCTTCTGATTTCTTTCTTCTTTCAACCTTGAGCATGTATTTTAAAGCATACCATCCCTATTACATGGATTGGGGATTGGATTATGATCCTTTTCTTAAGGTAAGGTGTATGAAGTTTTCAGGGAAGACTAGTACCTCTGCTTTGAGGGCTTGCTGAGTCCTTTTCAGAGCTGCTTTCCTGCTTTGAGGTCCATCTGCCACTGACTGTTATCTGTGGCTTCAAGAAGCTGAAACATGCTCAGCATCCACAAACCCCACCAACCTTCTCAGCTTATTGGCTAACGAGGTTGAGGTTACTGACTCAAACCTGTCAGGGAGTTGGGGGATCATCAATTGGAGTTAAGTAAAGATTTCTGGACAGACGAGAATAATTTGTTCCAATAGTCATGAAGAGTAGAAGCAATCATTGTGAATGGCCCAGAGTTTGATTAGACACTGAAAAAGCAAAAGCAAGCCACTCCATCCTGAACCATCATCAGTCATCTTGACTTTTATCTTGCCACTAGTCTTGGATGCCTTTGGTACGGAGATTGAGGCCCATGACTTGGTCCAACTCTGCCTCCCTTGAATTCAATTTATGTGCAAGTCAAAAGACATCATAACTAATGTCACTTTGATCTTCTTTGAGTACATAGGACAACAACCAACGGATCGTTATTCTTAAGGTAACTAAGATGTCATCAATTCTTAATATTAATCTATTGTTCATTAAAATAGTAGTTGCTAGCTAAGTGTACTTCCTAGATTCAATGAGGTGTATAAAGAAAAAAATGAATCTGATAAAAAAAAGCAAGAAATAAAGCAAAGAGCCATAGTAAAAGACCCAAAAACTATAAGCAATATGTAGAAATGACTAATATTGGACATGCCAAAAGAAATACCTTTTCATGTGATCCCCAGAATGTTTAGATCAAATGATAGATGAGGAAAAGATGTCCATGAAGTAAAAAGTCAACTAAAATATTTATAAAATCCATAAGAAAGAACTCACATAAAAAATGAAGGAGTCATTGAGGAATAACGCAGGAAGGAATTCTTCACATTTTCGGGGGGGGGACTTCTACTTTAGGGGCTAGAGGGAAAACATGCCAAGAACAATGATTGATTTACCATGGGGAGAAAATTAAAGAAACTCTAAAACAGATGGTTTATATCAAGAGAAAACTATCCTCTAAAAAAGAATCTCATCTAAATAGGAATATGTCGAATCCTGTGTGATTGATGCTAAATTTAAAAGAAAGAAAATGTGGTGACACTTGCATTTGGATTATAGAGTGAGGGATTCATTTAGCTGTACCCAAGTCTTGCATCTAAATAATATCGAGAACATGGACATTTAATGTGTTCAGTTGATTTTCTATAAAAGTTTACCCTTTACTTATAATTACTTTTTTGGACTTACTCCAGAATCAAGGAGTGGAAAATATACCAACCACAAGGAAGATTAACTCCTCAATGATGAATTTTCATGTTAGAGTTTTTATGATATTTCATATTGGAAAAAGACTTTATAATCAATTTGTTCATTTTCTCCAAGACAATACTCAGCCATGATGTTCCTGTCATCCTGACAATCTAACATTGATTGAGTACTTAGTATACAGCACTGTGAGTGTTATTTATCGTACATGGTTTATATAACCTGGGGAAAACATTTCCTTAATCTCAGGGAAATTACATTGGAGCAGAGAACAAATAAAAAGGCCTAATCTTAGCACCCAGCCATATAGACTATCAACAATGCATATTTTTTAATTTGACAGTTATTAGTTTATTCATTTAATCCTTTGATGGATCTCTGATCTCAGTGTGAGAACTCCCCCAAATGGTTCACTTGTTGTTGTCCATGTCCCCCTGCAAATACTCTGCAGAAAACCACCCATTGGGGGCAAGTATATAGCTCCGTACATTGAGAGCTAGGCCTAGAGATAAGAGGTTCTGAGTTTGAATATTGCCTCAAATACTTTCTAGCTATGTGATTCCAGTCAAGTCACTTAACTCCCACTGCCTAACCCTTATTGCTCTTCTGCCTTAGAATCAATACGTTGATTCTAAGATGGTAGAAGGGTTAAAAAAAAGAAGCCTATCCATTGTATTTTTTGCTATATCTTTTCCCTTTACTTATACTTTATTTCCCCTTTATTTCTTGACATAGTTAAGATACTAAAGGAATATATGAACTTTCTATGAGTTTACACTGCCCCATCTCCTGTTGTGATCATACATTCTTTCCTTTACTATCAGTTATACCATTTCTCCTGAACAATTTTACTTTGGTATATTCTGTAAACTACTCATATCCGTCTTACATTTGGGAAGTTATTCAGTGCTTTTAAGGACCCCCAAGCTTCTCTCTGAAGCAAAGGTCACTCCTTTCTTTTTTCTTAGCAATAATCTACATCTGGTTTATTATGTGATTGGGAGCATGGAATATTATATGGTCTTGAAACACTTAGAATTTCTGTTGTTGTTGTTGTTGTTGCTGTTGTTGCTGTTGTTGTTGTTGTTGTTGTTGCTGTTGTTGTTGTTGTTATTGTTGTTGCTGCTGCTGCTGCTGCTGCTGCTTTGAACCCTTACCTTTCATCTTAGAATTAATACTATGTATTGGTTCCAAGGCAGAAGAGTGGTAAGTGTAGGCAATGGGGGTCAAGTGACTTGCCCAGGGTCAAACAGCTGGGAAGTGTCTGAGGCCAGATTTGAACCTAGGACCTCTGGTCTCTACACCTGGCTCTCAACCCATGGAGCCACCTAGCTATCCCTTGGCTATTTTTTTTAAGTAAACAATATAGTATTATATATGCAAATCATTTCAATTCTTAATGCTCTAGGCACTGAACTAGAACTACAAAATGCAGATCAAATGCCATTCCACATCCTCACAGAGAGTTCCCTGTAATAGAAAATTTACAAGTTTGAGTAATAATAACAACAACAATAATAAATGATATTGAGTGAGCTACATTTAACAAACTGAATTCATGGAGAAATGATCCTCATTCAGAACTCCTTGCAGTGATGAAACTATCAAAAGAAGGAAGGAAGGAAGGAAGGAAGGAAGGAAGAAGGAAGGAAGGAAGGAAGGAAGGAAGGAAGGAAGGAAGGAAGGAAGGAAGGAAGAAAAATATGCATCTTCTTCTGCCAAGGGCGATGGCAAAAAAGAAAAAAAAACAGCTATTTCCCTCACAGACCTTGGGGGGGGGGTGATTTAGGATAAAACACAGATAGAAATAAAAGAAAACAAGGTAATTTGAGGAAGAAGCAAGCAGAAACAAGTAGAGGAAGTCACTTAGAAAAATCTTTATTGAAAGGAGACATTGGAGCTAAGGCATGAAAGAAAAGAGAAAAGGTTATAAGAGGAGGAGGTGAGATAGGTATATTCCATTTTCTCTTCATCCTATTTTTTGCACTTTAAAGCAATCACACACAAAAAGGCTGTCCAGGCTTATTGCAAACACCTGTAATCCCAGCTTCTGGGGAAGCAGAGGCTGATGCTAGCAAATGACTCAAACTTGGGCTTTCTGAGCTGTAGTGGGCTAAACCCATTGGCTTTTCCTACTAAGTTATGCGATAATATGATGAGATATTTCAGAGACAGAGAGAAGTGAATCCTAGGCTGCCTTTGTAGGGGCTCAGGTCTATAATAGAGCAAGTCAAAGCTACCATGAAGATTTGACTAGGATTAGACCAGGGAGACAAAATCTTTATTTAAAAAAGAAAAAAATAAAAAAGATGGGGAGGGACAGGAGAGAATATTATCTCCTTTCACCCTGTGAACTAGTGTCTCCTATGAGAGCAGCACAAAGAAAAGAAAGATGCTTGTTTTAACTTTTCCCTTTGGGAGTTTATGTTGGATTCTGTCATTCTTATACAAAAGGTGTTAATGGATGCACAACTCTGTCTTTGTGTATATGAATTGGCTATGAAGTTTTCCTTGAAACATTTCTTAAAGCAGAAGGATTCTAAATGTGTCTATGATGTTCTTTTCAGGGGATGGGTGATTAAACAAACATTGTTTGCACTATTATTTTTTAAAGCTGATTTAAAGTTGGAAACAGAACATTGAACACAATTTTTTAAAATCTAAATGGTGAGTTGAATGGGGAAGTGGGGGCAAGTACAATAAACCATATATACCCAAGGACAAAATAATAAATTGCTCTGGAAATAGTTCCAAACAAAATATAAATTTAAAAGGCTGTCTTTTTCAAGGCTTTCTTTTTCAGTAGAGTGATTTTCCTCAAGAATACTGATGCCTCATACAACAACAAGCTTATTGCCTTTTAAAGTTTCCTTTTGTGATTAGCAGAATGTAGGAGGGGGAAGACCACTGAAGTCTATTCCCTTTGAAAATGCAAATCAAACATTTTAAAAATCTCCATTTTTAGTGCAAAATTAAAGTTGAATTTAAAGGAAAAGATGTTTCAACTTCTACTGGTTCATAGAGCATTATCAATCTATATAAGGAATTTGTATTCCAAGTGTCTTCTCTTCAATTTCCCCTCCCCAAATCTATCAAAGACCTTCAAACATAACAAAAATAAATGATAAGTTCCTAAGTAATAGAGATCTGAAGTGGGCATGTGACCTCAAAGACTTTAGGGAAAGGCCTGAAGTGAACAAAATTGTATATCAGTGAAATAGGCAGATCAGATGGGAAAAATACTCATGCCATATTTATCTATGTATTGGTGATCAAGAATGACCACCTCTGGCCAGGATGGTTTAGAGAAGTCCTTCATCTATACTCTGGAACTTCTGGGTTTTCTGTGTCCCACATTAAAATGAATGAAGAATACATATTCAATAAATGCTCTTTGAATGGTGAACGAATGAAATCTAAGAAACTATGTTAAATACTCATTGATGTTTCACTAATATAGCCATCTGAACACTTTTTTTTCCCTTTTCTGTCAGTCTCAACAAATAAAATTAAAACAACTTGGTGTTACGAAAGAAACTCTCCAGTTTGGTGGAGAAATAGAGAGATCATTAAACAGCTAGATTGCTCTATGGAGTGCCAGGCCAGGAGTCAGGAAGAATTTATTTCAAATCTGTTCTCAAATACATATTAATCATGTGACTTTGGACAAGGCATTTAATTCTTTTTCTTACATTTTCTTCATCTGTAAAATGATCTGGAAAAGGAAATGAAAAACCACTAAAGTGTCTTTGCTAAGGAAACTCCACCAATGGGAGTCAGGAAGAGCCAGCCACATCCTAAATGATTCAACAACATATTGGTCTTGTTGGTTAAGGTATAGTGGACAAAGAGAAAGAGGGAGAAGTTGCTAGTAAAATTTGATGAAAAATCCAATTGTTGTGTTGTCTTCCTCCCATATCTTAAGATATACACTGTTCACTTGGGAACAGAAGACAAAACAATTAGAAAACAGCAGTCTAATCAGATGAGTGTAAACCCCTGGATAATTTTTTCCCCAGAGCAAAAATTTTCTAGGAAATAATTAAATGCATAACTAGTAGAAAATTAAGAATTAGCCCAACCCTTTCCAATTCATTGCCCACTTCACTAGGAGTGGTTGCATCAAAGAACTCCCTTCCTTTTGGAGAGGAGACAGTATATTACCCTCTGTTTAAAGCAATAGGGCTGAAATAAAGCCTTTGTCCCAAAAGGAGAATATATAATTAGAAGCATAAGATAAAATTTGATCCAAAATAGGAGGCAGGGCTTTAGCCAGTTCTTCTTGGGTGTCCTTTCTTGATATTTCTTGCTTTCTTCTTTTTATGGCTGGTCACTCAACAGTGTCCGTTTGAATTGGCTCTCTATCTTGAGTTCCTTCTCTACCAATGCTTGTAGCAATAGGAGAAGCTAAAATTTCCCCTCTCTTCATTTCACATACACATACATATCTGTTAACAAATAGCTAGTTTTCTGATAAGTGGAAGAGCTAGTCTGTTTCTTTCTTCCATTTTATTTCTCTTCTCTATCCTTTCCCTCTCTCTCTCTCTCTCTCTCTTGCTCAGTTTCATGTCTAGGCTCCCATTGAGCTCAAGACAGGATTGTATTGAATTTATCCATTGTGAATTGGTAGTTTCTCCTATACTCTATATATGGATAGTTCATCAGAAATCTCCTTTCTGGAGTAAAATTAAAGATTTAATTGGAGGCGTTCCTTTTTTGCCAAAATTCCATTTATGTCCAAGTCTTAATGATCCTGAGATCTCTGGCTCCCAAGAGCAGATTGTTTAGTATATACTACCAAAATAATAGTTGGATTATGCATCTATTTTATTTTGTTTTTCGATCTCAATAATGATGAGTGCACTTCTTTTTTTGGGGGAGGTCATGTGACCCTGATGCTACATCTTGTGCATGTTATTGCTAATCATTATGGGTGACATATTATGTTCTACCAACATTCATCATGTGGCATGGAAAAAGACTTAAGTCATTTTTTTTAAGAAATTGCATTTTTTGCAGGTAGAAAATTCCAATTACTAAAAAAAGCAATAAACCCTTACATTTCTTTAGACTATTTCTTAGTTTAAAAAAAGAACCATACAAAACAAAGACTAATTTAATCAAGAATTTCTATCTAACTTCAAACCAACTTGCCAACACTACCAGGGTTTCTTTTTTGTTCCCCAGGTGATCAATAATTACCATGAATGAAAATTAATGGAGTTTCTCTTCAGTGGTTAGCTTGACATCACTGAAATGATAATCCTTCACTAATAACACCTTATTACAACTTTCCATAATTATATAACACTTGAGTGGTTTGGGGACTGGAATCCTGCATCTGGATCTTTAATTTGAAGACAGAAAATTAAGATGAAGGATTAAAAAAATGATTTAACTTTTGTCAGCTAGAAATGATTTATTTACCTGAGTATACTTATGAGAGAACTTTTAATCTAGACTGTAGTGAGGGGGAGGAAGAAATGAGATGTGGGAAAAAGGGAAATACCCAGAATCTGAACATATCGCTATAAAGATTTATAAAAAGTAATTTGCAATTATGCTCATCATTGCTTTATAGTAATATCTTAATCTGCTAAACCTAAAGTTTTAAAACTGACAGACCTACCACAGGAGATTTTTTTTCAAATAAATATCTTCCAGGAAATATGAAATAAACAGGACTGATCACTAGACTATAATATACACAAGGGAAGGTAGGGGGAAAAGGCAGCTATGGGGAATGAATACTTTCTCTTAATGCAGTTACAACCTGAAACATAACTAATAAGAATTGGCATTATATATCAAATCATTTATTAAATTTGTGATCATTGAGAAACCTTAGATATAATTTATTTCAGAGCATCAAAACTATTTTTTAAAGTCTCTTAGAATGAATATAATTTCTAAGTACAAGATCCTTCTCTCTTATGGAAACCAAAAACATTTCTATCTCTGTGATTAGATAACATATCTTTCCAGGAAAAATCATACACTTTCATTTAAACAAAACATTCTCAAACATCCTGAATCACTTTTTCTATAAGGTAACATGCTTCTTAAATGCCTTTGTAGAATTATGACATCAGGCAAAAACTTATCACATGTATGACAAATAAATAACTAAGTTGTTGTTCCAAATTAGAAATGAGTTTAGAACTGTCCACTTACTATAATAATAATAGTAACTAAACTCTAGGCCAGAGTTCAAATATATGAAATTGCATCTTAGGTATATAAAATATCATAATGTATAAAAATTTCCTGGTTACTTATGAGCTTTCTCATGTATGTCATGTAAAATTTTTTAAATCAAGGATATTTAAGAAATTTTAGGCAAAAGGAAATTGATAGTAAAAAATGTTAAAAGCTGAACTAGATGAATTATACACAGAAAATAAGATCTATAAGAAAGAAATAAAGCAATTGAATGAAATTTTAGGAAAGGTATAATTAATATCTGGAGAAAATTGAATAGGGAAAAATGAAATAAACCTTGTTTTATCAGCACATGGTACATATACAAAAAATGACCATGAACTAGGATGAAGGGTTAGAATAAATTTTAATATATCTCCCCTGTTTTATATTATAGGTCTCATATTTACCAGCAGCCTGCTTTGGGCTTTCAGTCAGAGCTCTCAGCAGATTCTCCAGGTCTCTGTGACTGTCAAGAAGTAAGCATCCTTCTTATGCCATGAAATGGGTTTTCTTCATGACTTTTGATTTTGATAAATGTATTGTCTAACTGTTTCTTGGAACTCAGACCTTGGCCAGGTTTCTTAGGCCCAAAAAGCAATTATGCAAACTACAGTTGGCAAAAAACTTTTCTGTTTGAGGCCCAATAAGAATCCCCTTCTAGCAAGTAGACTTTTTAATAAGGTTTCTCTGGTTTTGATAGGGGAAGGTTGAGGTCCTCTACTACTATAGTTTTATTATTTCCTCCTTAAGCTCCTTTACTTTCTCCTTTAAAAATCTGGTTGTGAGGCGGAGCCAAGATGGCAGAGTAGTGCTGAGAAGCTCAATGTCACCATGAGAATATTCTCTGATCAGTCTTAAAATAATGCCAGAAAATGAATACAGAAGTGAAAGAATGAACAAGGAGAAAGAATGAAACAATTTTCAAGAATAGAAAAACGTAAAAGGTAGGCAGAGAATATGTGAGACACTGGGGTGAGAGGGGAGCACAGACAGCAGGAGGCTACAGCAATGAGTGAGGAGCAAACTAAGAGCAAGGCTCATCCCCACCCCTCATCTGCTGTGTCAAGTTCTGAACCTGAGACCAAGGACATGACTTCATGCAGTAGCAGGGGTTCATAGGGTACGAGGGAAGGGGCTTCTATGTTGTATATTAACCTGGTTCTAATAGTTCTGCCTCTGACTGAGAACTACGTAGATGTCATTCTATTTGCTGGTCAGCTCCAAAGCATTTCAAAATTCCTCCTTTTTCTCAAGTAGAAAGGCAAATGGTACTCTCCAGAGATCATAACTTCCCTATAGCTTGCAAGTGTATCTTTTCATTATATTGGTTTTGTCCTTTTACCACTGGCAAAAAACAAGGGATCTTCAGGTATCCATCCCCACTTGGGTTCCTGGGAATTCCTGTATTATCCAGCCAGTGACAAATCTGTATCAATCTTATGTTATCCATATTACCCTTTGGACAAAATAAAGTACTTATAGTAAAAAAAGACCCTGAGACCCTACCTGGGCAAATAGAAGTCTAACTAACCCACACCCCTTGAAAATCCAAACTGGAGTGAAGTCTAGAATTCTAGCCCAGAGCAGTATATGTTGAAGTAGCCTGATCTGTGTGGGCCCAGAGTGAATTCAGGAGTCCCAGTCTTGGCCTGTGGCTAGGACATAGATCCCAATTTGGGGTAGTTGGTAGATCCAAAGAGGTGGAGGGTGGGGTCCCTCCTGATCTTCTTGCCAAAAGCTCAAGGCAGAGCCACAGGACAGGGCAATTTACTGTGTGCCTGACAAAATCAAGCTCATAGTGAGACCAAAAGCTTATACCTAAGCCTGAGGTGAGAACTTCAGCTATTAACATTTCAAGGGTTAACTGAATCAGCAGTGGGAGGTGGTTCTTAGAGCTCTCAGTCCTCAGGCCATCATACCATCTTGGAAGAACTGAAACTGGCTGAAACCCAGAAATAAAGCTAAGGGTAGCATGAAGGAAGGACTGAAGCTTAAGAGGATATCCTAACCTCCCAGGGAACAGAGTCTACTCATAAAAAGTTTAGAAAAATGAGCAGACAACAAAAAAGCACCTAACTATAAAGAATTTTTATAGAGACAAAAAGCAAGGTATAGACACAAAGGGGGACAGTGAAAGCAAAGCAAACATGCAAAGTCCAAAAGAAAAATATGGATTGGACACAAATTCTGGAAGAGCTCAAAAAAGACTTCAAAAAACAATTAAGAGAAGCAGAGAAAAAGTGGGGAAGGAAATGGAAGAAATGAAAAAGGAGATCCAAAAGCTGATGGAGGAAAATGAGGCTTTAAAAATTAGAACTGAGCAACTAGAAACTAATAATTTCATGAGAAATCAAGAAACAATAAAACAAAATCAAATGAATGAAAAAAACAAAAGAAAATATGAAGTATTTTGTTGAAAAAAACAGACCTGGAAAATAGATCCAGGAGAGACAATTTAAGAATTATTGAACTACCTGACAGCCATAATAAAAAAAATTTAAATTAAATTTTTAAAAGCGTGGACATCTTAATACAAGAAATTATCAAAGAAATCTGTCCATATATTTTTCAACAAAAAAATAAAATAGAAATTTAAAGAATCCACAGATCACCTCCAGAAAGAAATCCCCAAATGACAACTTCCAGGAATATAATAGCCAAATTCACAAGCTCCCAAGCCAAGGAGAAAATACTGCAAACTGCCAGGAAAAAAATACGACAGACCTACAAATCAGGATCATACAGGACTTAACAGCTTCCATATTAAAGGATTGGAAGGCATGGAATATGATATTCAGTAAGGCAAAAGATCTAGGTTTATAACCCAGAGTCACCTACCCAGTAAAACTGGCTAAATTCTTTCAGAGTAAACAATGGACATTTAATAAGATAGAAGATTTCCAAGCATTTCTGAGTAATAAGCCAAACCTAAATTAAAAAGTTGAAGGCCAAACACAAGAAACAAGAGAAGTCTAAAAAGGTAAATAAGAAATAGAAAATTTAAGGAACTCATCAAGGTCAAACTGTATGTATTTCTACATGTAAAGAGGCTATCTGTAATTCTCAAAAATTACTCTTAGTAGTAGAGCAGATAGAAGGAATATACTTAGAAAGAGGGTGGGGAAGTAAACTGATTATGATGATATGATGTATATGATGATGTAAAATGATATGATGTGTATGTAAATGTGAAAATATGAAATGATATGTATGATGTGATATGTATATGTATATGAAATATGTAAAATAATCAAGGGATGAAAAAGAGTGTTGCAATGAGAGAAAAGGTAAAGAAGAGACAAAATGGGGTAAATTATATAACAAAGAGGTGTGAAAAACAGTTATGGAGAGGGGAAGATAAGGGTGGTAATGGGCGATGCTTACACTTTACTCTCATTGTAACTGGCTCAGAGAGGGAAAAACAAATATACTTATTGGGTTATAGAATTTTATCCCACCCTATAGAGAAGTAGAGGGAAATAAGTCAAGGGAAGGGTGAAGTAATTGGAAAGAGGGGGAAAGGGAGTGTGTGATAAAAAGCAAAACACTGTTGAGGAGGAATGAAGTAAAAGGGAATAAAACAAGATCAAAGGGGGAAAATAAGAAGAAATGAATAACATGGAAATAGGTATTGAGAGATAGTACATTTATGGCCCAGTAGAGTTGCTTGTTGACTCGGGGGGAGGGAAAAAGGGAAGTTAAAGACCATGAGTCATGTAGCCATAGAAAAATACTTAATTGAATGTTGCCTTCCAGAATATCATGTTCTAAGTCTTCTGATGCTCCAATGTGGAAGATGCCAGATCCTGTGTAATTCTAACTGGGGCTCAATGATATTTGAATTGTTCCTTTCTGACTACTTGCAGTATTTTCTCCTTAGCTTAGGAGCTTTTGAATTTGGCTCTTACATTCTTGGGAGGTATCATTTGGGATTTATTGCAAGAGCTGATCTGTGAATTCTTTCAATTTTGTTCACGAATATCAGGGAAGTTTTATTTGATAATTTCTTGTAATATGATGTCTATGCTTTATTTTTTGGATCATGACTTTATGAGAGTCCAATAATTCTTAAATTTTCTCTCCTGGATCAATTTTCCAGATCAGTGGTCTTTCCAATGGAGCTATTTCACATTTTCTATTTTTTCACTTTTGATTTTGTCTTATTGTTTCTTGATATCTCATGAAATCATTAGCTTCTATTTGTCTGATTCTTATTTTTAAAAAATGAATTTCTTCCATGACCTTTTATCCTCCTTTTCCATTTGGTCCATTCTACTTTTCATGGAACTCTTTTCTTCATTGGATTTTTCCAGTAGGTCAATTCTGTTTTTTAAGAAACTTTTCTTTATTAGAATTTTGTGCCTCTTTTTCCAGTTGACCTATTTTGCTTGTAAAGCTATTTTCTTTTGTTGCATTACTTTCATTTATTTTCTCCATTTTTCTTCTACTTGTTTTATTTTTTAATTCATTTTTAAGTTCTTCTAACAACTGAGACCAATTCCTATTTTTCTTTGAAGTTTTCCATGTATTTGCTTTGATCTCACCATCTCATATTGACTCTGCCTTGTTCTTTCTCTCCATAGAAATTGTCTAGGGTTAGGTGTTTCTTTTGCTGTTTGCTCATTTTCCCATCCTTTTTTTACCTGTGGACTGGGAATTCTGAAAGCTGCTTCCTGAGTCTATCTCCTCTGCTGCTGACTTGCAGGGATTGTCACTGTGAGCTGTTTTGCTTTTGGGCTAGGTCTTCACTGTAGCAGTGTTGGCTTGAAAGGGTCCAGTGCTGTGGACTCTGGGCCTCACTGTGGGCTGGTGCCAGGGCCTGGGACTTTAAAGGATGGGTCTGAGACACTCTTTTGGTGGTGTACCCCATGTCCCAGGATACAAAAGTTAGCCTATGCCTAATTGTGTGCATTTTTTCTTCAGTTCCCCCTTATCTCATGAAAATTGACTCACTCTGCTTGCCTTTCAATATATGTCCCACAGTAGAGCCCCATCTCTCCATCTTGCTATTGGTTTTTGGCTCTTGTCATTTTGAGGTGCTTTTTAAAGATTAGTATCAAGGGACTATTTCAGCTTTTGCTGCTACTAAGGCTCTGACTCACTCCCAGAGGCCACTATATGGCACAATGGAGTCTGAAGTCAGGAAGATCCATCTTCCTGAGTTTGAATCTAGTCTCAGAAACTTACTAGCTTGTGACCTTGGTCAGGTCACTTACCCTTGCTTAGCTCAGTTTCCTCATCAGTAAAATGAGCTAGAAAAAGAAATGGCAAAAAATTTCAGTTATCCTTGCCAAGAAAACCCCAAATAGAGTCATGAAGAGTGAGACAAGACTTAAATGACTCAATAACAACAAAATAGATTCTAGGCTATTTTGATGAATTGGTTAGTTTGACTAACAGCTCTTTCTGAGAGAAGTCAGGGAATATAAATTGGGAAATATAGGTGATTCAAAAACACAAGATGTTGATAAAAATATCCTTTAAATAATTTCAAACATTCACAATTTGACTTAGAATTAGAAGAAAACTTAGAGGTAATCTAATTCAACTTTCTCATTTTACAGATAACGATACTTCTGTCTCAGAGATAGGTAGTTTGTCCAACAGCATCAGTGAGTCTATCACGGTATCCAATAGGGAAACGTATAGATCCATGATATGAATTCATATCCTATAACTTCAAATCTAGGGATCCTTACACTGCATGACTTTCCTAATCATATTTGTATTATTAATCTTTCTTAGTATCAAAAATCCATCATGGGAAAAAAGTATTATGCATTTTGTAATACTTTTTCCAATAATCAGTGTAGCATTCATCTATCACATGTAGGCTACATATATTTGGAAAATAGTAAATGTGTGCAAAAGTTATTCAGTTTAGAAAAGTGTTTACATATCTATAAGATAGTCACATTATATATGTTTTTCTTGCTTAGTTTTTACTGAATAAAGATCAAAATGACAGTGCTTGGTGCATATATAGATTCCTGAGCTCTTTAAAAAATATCCCAGGCATGACCTCAGTTGACCAATTTTACTTTTTAAGCTATTTTCTTTTTGAATTACTTTCATTTCTTTTCCCCATTCTTCTTTCACCTTTTAGAGACCATGTTCCATACCCCACCCTTGAGACCACTTGCCATGCCCTGCACTACCTTTACTCCACAAAGGAGAGGGAGGAAGTGCTCCCAATGGGTTTCTAGGTGGAGGGGAGGGTGAAGTGAGGAATGTCCTCAGTGAGTGTAGAGAGGCAGAGGGGAGTGGCCCAAGCACTCTGCTCCCCTCTAGCTCTGCTGCCTGTGAACTACCCACCTTACCACCTGTGTGCTCCCATTGGGCTGCTGGGCAGAGAGATGGAGGTGAGGTAGAAGTGGGAGAGGAGCACCTCTGCCTAAGTCCCTCTGCCTGAATTTTGCAGGGATGGGAGGCAGCACACATGGCCACAGAGAGGGCTCACATGCCATCTTTGGTATCTGTGCTATAGGTTCGCCATCACTGGCATATAGTCAGGCACAGGGAAGTTGCTTAATAAAAGTTTTGTAAGTTGAATTGTTTTTAATTTTTCTTTTTGATTATGAACTTAAGTTTCAATGAACATGAACTTTTTTAATATGTAAGGAAAATTAAAAAGGAAGCTGCCATTTTGAGGGGGGAAGGATAGCCATGTCACAGAAATGACTCATCTATTTAACCATATACACAAATGTGAATTACTCATTTAAAAAACTAAAGCTGTATCCTTCCCCAGAAGAGTAGAAAATTTACCTTCAAAAGCATAAATTTGAAAAGGACTGCCAAAGATTGAAAATAGATGGCAAATTATTACAGCCTTTTGACCAGTTTACCAATCACATACTACAGTTTGTAGCAGCTAAAACTGCTCAATGGAAGGGGCTATAGCATTAAGATGACTTGAATTCACATTCTGCTCAGACAATTGCTAGAAGTTTAACCTTGGGCAAAATGTTTAGCCTGTCTGTTTCAGTGTCCGCATCTTTAAATATGGATGATAAGAGTATCTGTCTCTCAGGATCAAATGAGATATTTATAAAAGTGCTTTGCAAACCTTAAATCTTTTTGTAAATATTCATTGCTGTCATTATTAATTATAAAGAATAGAAAGTAATCACTGCTCATTAAAATGATGGCAAACATGCTGGATGTATCATGAACAATCATTTAAAGAACACTTTAAAATTTAAAAATTTCAAAATATCTGTAATGGATTGGCATCCTTGAAATCTGAGCTCTGTCCTAAAGTTAGGATTATGAGCTTTCCCAACAGTCTTAAAGAAAGCAAAAAAATTTTTTTTTCTTTGCTCATCTTAATTTGCTACCCTTATTTACTTTGGGTTGCTTCCTATGTAGAGTATATACCGAGCTTTGCAGAAGCTTGAATTCTTATTGCTTTCATTAACCAACCTTAGTGAAATGAAAGGCATTTAGCATTACGATAGAGAGCAAAAATGCATATAAATATTTGCAGGGTGAGTGGCTAGTTACTTGGTAGTTTTACATACCACAACGGGCTTCATCCGTTCCATTTGGGCAGTCAGGTGTAAAGTCGCACACTTTGCTAGATAAAATACAGCTTGCATCTTCACATGGCACAAATCCAGCTTCACAACTACCAGTTTGGGCAACAATCTCTTTCCCTTCAGAATATAAACACAATGGATAATTGTCATAGGGGCATTTTTAAAGCTATGTTTACAGTAAAAAAGGCTGAATCTATAAAGAGTTCAAAGTCTGAACTGGATTAAACTGGGTTGAATTTTGGTTAATTAAGTCAGAGTCCTGTCCATAATCAATAATGTAGCAAGTAGAGCTTTCTCCAAGGAAGTATGGACGTAGAACTATGTCAGCAGTCAAACCCTAACTTAGAGATTTACTAACTTTGTGACCCTAGATAAGTCCTCTCATCTCTCTCTGGTCATTTTCATCATCTCTAAAATGAGGTGGTCATAGATGATGTCCTCTTTAGTTTCTTTTCATCTCTAAATCTATGATACTTTGATCCTACAAATGTGGTGTTAGGGAAGGACTTCATCTCTAGAGAAGTCTACTTCTAAGTAGTAACTACCATCCCTGAGTCTCGGCATGAAGTCCTTTGCCATATTGCCACATCCAGTGTCTCAGGCATCTTCTTTTAGAAATGGCCCATCCTATCTCCTGTTGCCAGAAAGAATTCTGCTTGACAATATCCACCCACTCCACCAGACGACTGTCCCAATTTACCAAGATACCTAGTTATAACTCAGATTAGAATTGAACTTAATTAAATAGATATAGGTTGAACTCAGAATAAAATTTTCTATTTTACTAAGTAAGATCATTCATCACCCAGGAACATACAGCATAAGCAGTGTGGCAACTAGTTCTGGTAGATGGTCATTTGTGGCTTGAAGCTAAGGAATTAAATGATTCTCTGAGTGAATGTCTCTCTACAAACTCATGTTCTACTACTCCAAAAAGACATATACTCCCCCTTCCAGTAACTCCACAAGAGCAGCCACAAAAAAAATCAGTAATTTGGAAATGACAGAAGATATAAGGGGAGAAAAATTTTGGGTTTGGGGACAGTGAATCATAGCTAAAGGAAACCATGGGGCCATGAATTGGTCTGGAGACAAATGAGAACTGAGTTTTAGAAAGAGATTGATAGAGAAGATGAGAATTAAAAATTCAGTATCACAAAGAAGGTGAAGAAAAGGATGAATATGAATATACTATGGAGCTGGAGAAACCAAAGATTATAGATGATATGTAAAATACTTAGGAAGAGCATAAAACAAAGCAAAATAAAATTGACTACTTTGATTCACTTTGTCCTGATTATATCAATATGGTCTTTAATTCTCTATGTACAAAGTAATCAAACAAAAATGAAACTCCAACCATTCTTCAGAGGTTTTAGTTTAACTTGAAACACACTATCTAACATTAACTGTTTTTTTATTATTATCTGGATGAACTTAAACATCATGAGGGAAAAATTGACAATTTTTTTAAACTTTCAATTCCTACTCTAAAATGTGAATTTCATTATATGCTCATTTGCAATATCAAATTCATATTAATAGGGAGCAACTTTCACAGAACTGACTGAAAGGGTTTATAAAATGAATTTTTAAACTATTGTGAAATTATTTTCATTAAAGCATGAGTCCATAACCATTTTCTATGTCATGGGCTCCTTTTGCAGTCTAGTGAAGTCTATGAACTCTTTTTTAGAATAATGTTTTTAAATACATGAAATAAAATATATAAGATTTCAAATGAAACCAATTCTATTAAATTATCTTCCCATCCATGTTTAGGGGCCCTTTGCAATCTATTCAAGTACTGCTTGAGTGTCTGGACCCAGAACAAGAATGTGTGCCTTAAAGCAAGTTAAAAGTGATGAG
>NC_058134.1:59647493-59672175 GCF_016433145.1 Gracilinanus agilis | reverse complement strand
GGAAGGAGGGAAAGAGAGGAAAGGGAGGAACAGAGGAAGAGAGGGAGGAAGGGAGGAAGGAATAGAGGAATGGAGGAAGGAAGGAAGGAAGGAGGGAGGAAAATGAGGGAGAGAGAAGAGGGAGGGAAAGACGAAGGGAGGAAAAGAAGAAAGAAAGGGAAAGAGAAAAAGGAAAGGATGAAGGGAAGAAAGGAGGAGGGTAAGAAGAGAAGAAATCAGTTACATAACAACTCTTTAAAATGCTGATGTTAAGAAGTAGACCTAAGCCTTTATAAAGCATATTATAAACAACATTTCCCTTCACTGAAATTGTTACTTGACAATAGAAGATCTAAATCAGTGTAACAATAAGATATGTAATCATGAGATTTTCGTGCATTTTTTCTTTATTGTCAACTAGGTCTAAATGGTTGTAGTAACAGGAATGAAATACTTGCCTTCTCTTTTGCTGTGTGTGCTTGAAAGTGACTTGAAAGAAATGCCACAATCTGGAGTTATGCTGATGTCATCTATGGCAACTGTGGCATTTTCTGAAAAAATGGTGGCTTGTAAAATGACCTGTTATGGCAAAGAAACAAAATTTATTTATTTCCCCAAAAATGCATTTTAGGAAAATTCCCAGTATGGGAAGTGACAGCCTTTTGCATCTACTCCCTTTTTCCCTTTCTGGAAATTCTTCTAGGAACACAGAGACCCAGTCCCACATTGAGAAGGCCAGAAATGCTTTGACAGCAAGTTAGGTCACCTTCATAACTTAGATAACCTTGTTTCAAATAAAAATAGTAACATTCATCACATCTGAAGGGATAGCTTCCCATTGGAACCATTAAGAGTGATATGCATTGTAAATGAGCTACTTCTGGTAATCAACTGTGGTGGTTTACAACTCAATTTAATTGAGGCATGAATTAATTTGTAATGGGCCTGCTGAAGGCACTGGTACATTTCCATACAGGAATATGTAAATACATACATATATATTTGTAGATATACATACATAAACACACTTAGAAAGATATATAACACAAACACTAACCCCACAGTCACTCATTAATAAAATTCATATTCTAAAACAACCTTCAGCCAGAGATTTAAATGCAATTAAATCTAACACTGTTATCAATGACTGATGTGATTTTTCAACATATTATACATGTAGAAACTGTCTTCAAAATAATAACTTCTGATGCAATTTTACTATCATCTCAGGCAAATGAAGATAGAAAAGGAACCCTGGAACCAGGAAAATCTGGATCCAAGTATCACTTCGGATATTGTGTGTGCGACCCTAGAACGGCACAACTTCTCAGCTCTCTAAGCAACTCAGTCTTAAAGACTCTTTACAAATTGCAGCAAAAGTACTGCCCTGCCCTGGAAGAGGCATGAAATCACAAGTGCGATCCCCCTCTCTATTCCGGAGTTAAATCATGAAAGAAATGAACAATAGCTCAAAGAGCACAAGCAGTGACTTCAGAAGCATTTCTGGAGAAAGAGGTTCACCATATAGTCAAATCACCACACAGCGGGGAAATTCATTTTAGGTATCTTTTTACATCCGATACAATTTGCCAATCCCCTAAGTCACTGCCTCTATTGCAGAAAAAAAAATATAAAACTGGTTGGACATGAGTATCGCCTGACTTTTTCATATACAGATTTGGCCTGAACAAATTCTTCTTCACACCACCTAGAAGGCTATACCTTTGACACTGAGACACAACTCTGCAGGCAAAACAAAGAGAAAGTTTCTGTAATTGACTTTAAATTAATTTAATTTAAATTGTTAAAAATCCACTAATAATTAACAAATTAGTTAATTTAACTTAAATTAAATTGACCTTCACTATTCATTGTGTAAGAGGTACACAAGACTTGTCAGAGAAGGGTGAAGAAATGCAAACTATGGCCATTGACCAATAATGTGTGTCCCAAAAGGGCAAGGCAAAGCCAGAGTCACTCTCCAAAATTTATAGAGAATCAGGGTAAAATAATAGAACAGGCACTAGAACTCTGACAGAGATAGATCTCACCCAGCCTGGAAACAACTATTTGGGAAGCAGCCCGCCCCTCATGATAAACATTCATAACAAGTGATTCTCATCAGTTGACTTGAATATGAACACTTTATATCATTTTGTCCAATTTTTCAGGATTCCTTTTGGGGTTTTCTCAATAAAGACACTGGAGTGGTTTGCCAACAAACCAGTCCACCCGAAGGACTAATATTCCAGATTCACCTGGCATCCTCAGCTCATATTTTCACATTCCAAGAAAGTCATTTTGCCTGTTGACTTTTGTTCTTGTCCAGACACAATGTCTCTGTGTTTTTGAGAATAAAAAGATCACAATTCAGTGGACTGATGCAGTCAGATTAGCACTGATGGTACCAGCAAGGTGGCCATCTTAGAAGTCTTGATAATCATTTTTGAAAATCATTATTTATTTGTACCCGAATGTTGTTATGAGTGTATCCTGATAGCTCAGGTTTAAGTGACTGGATTTTTTTTAACATTCTTGGCAAATTATTATCAACTCTTGTTATGAAAGGATAATTTTTTTTCACATTGTAGTTTATTTACAGAAAACCTTGTTTTCGTATTTTTAAAGTTTGCTGCAAATAAGCAATTACTCTACTTACTTGATTCTTTCCTTTGTCAACATCTCAAACTCCTTTTATTACTATTTTCCTGCAGCTTTCAAGTATATTATGCAAAGCCAAATACAATCATTTTTTCTGCTCTAAGGGAGGCTTGAAAGGGAAACAGCTCTGTTCAGATTGGTGTTCTGCATCAATCTGAGAACACTGTTTTCTTCCCAGAATGGAAGCCAAAAAACTAATTGGAGCATAGGAGAATTTTGTGCCTCTCCTGAGTTGGTTTTTACTGTGTAGCAATATTACGTTCTTGAAGGAAATTGCCAAAAAGGTCCAGCTACTCATATTTCAACGTCAGCCTTTCAAAGTCAGTTTTTTATAAAAAATGGAGGTTATCCACAACTTTTCCCCTGTATTAATATGGCTAATACTGTTAACTATTTATTTAATTATAATATTTTTGTCTTTAAATACAATACTAAATTTGTGTCTTTAAATACAATGCTAAATATTTAAAATGAAATGAGGTAAAACAAATCAGCCTCTTCCCTCCCTCCTACCTCTCCATTACAGGAGAAGCAGTCTGACATAGAACACTGACCTCAGGGTAGAGTTGTTTGCTGGTCCTGCCTCTGCCACAAACAGACAGTGTGACCCTGGGCAAGTTTCCTAACCTCTTAGGATTCCATAAAACTTTATAAACCTTTATAAGTAGCTAAGAAGATCCAAGCTGTATTGGTAGAGGAAGTTCTAGTACCATAATCTCCATATATCAATAAAATCATGTTGGTCCCTCAGAAAAAAAATGTGTGGATGTTTGGCAGATGGGGCACTTAATCTCTAAAATGTTTTGGTTGCCAATCAATTCTCATCTCAAGGCATGAGATAATAAGTGGAAAGAGGGCCAGACTTGGTATCAGGAAGACATCTTCCTGAGTGCAAATCTAGCCTCAGACTCTTAGTAGCTGTGTGACCCTGGGCAAGTCATTTAACCCTGTTTCCTTCAGTTTTGTCATTTGTAAAATGAGCTGAAGAAGAAATGGAAAAAACATTTCATTATTTGTGCCAAGAAAATCCCAAATGGAGTGACAAAGAGTTGGACATGACTGAACAACAACAATAATTCATGATTTTAATCAATAAAATCAACTAGAATTATTGAGTTCAAACTAAAGACAGTTCTTTTGACAGGAACTTAATCGATCAATCAACACATTTTTTCAATGAATTTACTTTGAGTCACAGGAAAGATGCCTCAGAAAAAAGGCACAATAGAAAGGAGGAAAAGCTTCTACTTTCAGAGATTCAGAATGGAATTTAAAAATTAAATCAAGCTTAGATGGCTCAGATTCCCAAAACAAGAATTATATTTACATGTTTAAAGTTTAGAACTCCCGTTTGTTATTCTGAATTTTAAGTAGATGCAATGATTACTTCGTTTTTCATCTTTGGGAAAATGAGCACTGATTTTCCAAAGAAATTCTCAACAGACTGTTAGCCTTTGGTTCTATCAGAATTATTTAGATAAATTGCTTTTGAGAGGAAGAAAGAGAAATGGAGAGAGAAGAGAAAAAAAGAGAAAAAGAAAGACTATGAGAGCAGAAAGGGAAGAAAATAGGAATAGAATGATCTTTTTATAGCTAAATAAAGAGGCCACTGGTTATAGTGAATACTGTAGAAGGATTGCCTTACAGTATAAATTTTAATGAAGGCCCAGAATCAGATCACAAATAACAAAGCCACTTCAGAATGTATTTTCACTCTTGCACTATAAATTCTAACTTTCCTTGGAATTTTCGAGGGATGTCAAGAAATGAATATTAATTGTAATTATTGACTCCAGTAAGTACTTGACACCTAGCATCAGTCATTAGTATAGAAAATTAAGCATAAGTGTCAAATTTATTGTTTTATATGAAACATTATTCATAACAATAGTAAATCTGAAAGGAACCTAGATAAATATGGTACAGATGTGAGACTCTAAAGATGTGAGGCTATAAAAAAATGCAGTGTTCAGAAGGCATTTGGAAATATTAAAAATCACAGATCGTCAATCAAGAAATATTTGAGTGGGACACTGGGATTATACTGGCAAATAGAGAATGCCGGTCATATGCCCTCAAGAGCTTATAGTCTGGCAATCAAGGATGCTTGAGAACTCATAGGATCTCTCATTTAGAAAGTTAGAAAGGACATGAGAGGACACTAAGTCTAACGTCCTCAGCTTAAGGATGGGGAAATTGAGATGACAATGGACTTGCTGTAGAGAAAAAGACACTAAGCAACCGAGAAAAGATTTGAATCAAAGCCCTCTGATTCCAAATCTAGCACACTTCCTACTATTCCACTAATATATTTCACAATTACATTTTTCACGAGGACATTGTCCTATCACATCACACTTCTGTTGCTGTACCCTGTAAACAGTTTTTTTTCTGAAACCATGACTTAAGCATTGAGTTTTGGAATTCCCATCCTCTGGTCAGACTCTCCTGATTAATAAGAGACTATTATAGCTAGCCAGACACAGACGTAAGTCTTTGTTCGGTCTCCTCTGATCCTCTGATAATTATAAGAAAATTAACAATGTTATTGTCTCTGGTCAAGGCACCGCAATTACATCTTGTCATTTCCTAAACCAAAACATTCTTCCATAGTTATCTGCCCCCTATATGTACAATTGTGTTATTGCTGTCCAATAATTTTTCATATGCATCTGACTCTTCATGAACACATTTAGGGTTTTCTTGGCGCAGATAATGAATTGGTTTCCAATTTCCTTCTCCAGATCATTTTACATATGAGGAAACTGAGGCAAAGAGGGTTAAATCACTTGCCCAGGGTCATTCATTCATGCAGAAAAAGGACTCTTCCTGATTCCAGGACTGCACTCTCTGCAAGAGGACTAGAATGCCCTTCCGATTGAAAAGCAAAGTTTTGAAGGTAGGGATTGTCTCTCTTCTGTATTTGTATGCTCCCAAAATTTAGTTTAGTGCCTAATATGGGCTTAACAGATAATTTTTCATTCATTCCTTCACTTTTAATTTTCCTTAAGTTCAGTAAATGAGAAATCTGAAATTTATAATTGGATTAACTAATATCATTACTGATAAACTTAGAGCTCTTTTGTAAAAATAAAATAATAAAAAATAATTTCTATAAATATGTCAAAACATGGAAACTTTCTTAACTATAACTACTAGAATAAATAAGAAAAACTCCAAAGATTTCCCAATATTCTTCTTTCTCCTAATAAATTGAAGAAACATGAAATTCTCTACCTGTTGTTTTTCTTGACATGAGGAATGATAGGTTCTTGCAAATCATCAGTTTGACTTTTAAATAACCAAACATTCAAGGATAGCCCATTAGAGACCAGCTAGTGCCTCAGCACTTTAAAATTACCAGGCTGAAAGAGGTTGACCTTAAAGTCTTCCTTCACATTAGTCTGCTATGACTAAACACCCAGCATATTGTTTTATTATAATAAGCCCATGTGCTTACAACTCATGGATTTTAGAGGTCAGAAAGGGTGAGTTCAGAAGGACATATAATTTGGAAGCATACAGGCACTTAAATACATTTTGATATTTTAAAATCTCAGAATAGGATAAATTTCTGATAAATAAAACAGTTCTAAAATAACTTGCAACTAAAATCATTAGGAATTTAATTCTCTTAAACATTGTGAAGCAGCAATCTGGACTAATCCCAGAGGTATTCTGAGTGGATTGAAAGAATCAGATTAGCCAAGAGCCATCCTCAGATGAGAAGCCTCTTGATAAAGCAATTCCAAGATTTTTGAAGAATTAAGAATGTCATTAATATTGAGACCAAATTTTTAGGACAAAATTGATTTTTTCTTCAATTAAAAAATAAATCAAAATTCTGGAATGGCTCCCCCGCTGGCCCAGTCTATTGTAAAAGGCTTTTTAGAAAGAAAATCATTGGTTTAGCATGGCAGAATTTTTCCTATATGATTAAATAGTTTTAAGACATATTCTGGTGCCACATTATGTAGTGGGAATGACCCCAGGTTCTCAAAGACTAAATCAGCATTTTCTAGATGAGCAATCCTACGCAAGTCACTTAATCCTAATTGTATAGCCCTTTCCTCTTTTCTGTCTTAGAAATTATAATAAAGCCAAAAAGGTCTTTAAGTAGAGGTTCTAGGTATCTTTCGAAGCAGATGGTTATATAGTGGACAGATCTCAGGACTTTGAATTAGGAAGACTTCAGTTCAATTCTAGCCTCAGACACTTTATAGTTGTGTGATCCTGGGTAAGTAAGAATTAGGACTTTTCACCTAATATCAGTTCCTTCTCTCAATATCTATAAAGCTCAATAATACTTTTTGCGTAAAATAGAATGTTTTCCAAACTATTTCTCCCTCTCACACTCCTCATGACCTCTCTCTCAATCTCATACCTATTATGCTCCTTGATACTAATATTTTGAGGGTACAAACTGCTTATTCTTTTCTTTGAATAGCCAGTACCTAGCACAATGTCTAGTACGTGATTAGGGGATGGGGAGGGTTAGTGAATACTCACTGAATCCTCCCAACATGATCTAGGAAGGTAGTTATTTTTTTTAATTTTAGTAAACATAGAAAATAAATTTCTCATATAATAAATATTTAATGAATAGAATATTGGTCATATGCATTAAATATATTACAACAATCTATGGTTTTCTTGGTAACATCGTCCTTTTCGGAGGCAAATCACAGCCCTCTCTGACTTGGTAGATACTGTCCACTCCTCGAATTATCATAATCTAAAGATTCATTACCTTGAATTGTTAAGTCTTTTGAAGCCAGCCCAGGGTGGTCCTTGGACAATAAATGCAAAAAATCCCTTAGTTAGCCCCTACCTTTCATACTTAGTAGGGCTAATAAAGCTTTAGCTCCATTGATAGGATCTTCAATAATACCAGGTCAAGCTCATACAATGTGAGGCATGATGTGAGGAATCCAAGGTGCACTTGCTTTATACCCTATCATCCTTGATAAGTCTTTCTTTTCTACAAATCATCTTTCATATACATTTCAGAAAAAATCTTCTATTTTTTTATTTTTATTTTTTAGAAAAATTTTTCCATGGTTACATGATTCATGTTCTTCCCCCACCCCCAACCCCCAGTAGCTGACATGCATTTCTACTGGTTTCTTCATGTGTTATCGATCAAGACCTATTTCTATATTATTGATAAATTGATTATTGATATTATTGATTTAGAAGAAAAAATCTTCTAAACACACCATCTTGATTGTATCATTCTCCAGCATACAAATCTTTAAAAACTCCCCATCCATTGATGTTCTACACTTTAGTGTGACACATTGGTAGTTCATATACAATAAAAGACCACATTTATGGATGGAAGGTTACTGGATGGATGGATGAGTGGATACTGTAGTAAATTTTATCGCACAAAAATCTGGCAACACATATAACCACATGAAATAAACTACTTTGATTGCATTTATTTTTTTCTCTTCTTACCTGAAAAGGTAGAAATGATTTTCCAGACACAGGATACACAGATATATTTGCTCGTGTCCACTGAGATTTGGAGACTTCCAGAAGGTCACTTTGCTTCTCTAACTCACCATCTAGGGATGTCCTTGTAAAAACTGAGAGCTGTGAATTCTGGGACAAATGATACCAAAACCGTACCTGTTGAAAAAAAAATTAAGGAAATAGAGAAAAGGTCATATCGTGTATCAATCATGGTAGCCCTCATCTGTAATGCTTGTTACTAGAGATGCTGAGGCTGGTGGCTCACTTGTGCTCAGGAATTCTGAACAGCAATAGAACTAAAGCTTATGAAGAGCCCATACTAAATAAGGTCCCACTATGGTGAGTCTCTGGGAGTATGTGATTGGAAGGACCATTAATCTGCCTAACAATGGGTGAACTGACCCAAGTTGCAAACAGCAGGTCAAAGATTTCATGCTGATCAGTTGAGGGATCTGATCTACGAATGGCCACTGCATTTCAATACTTGGTAAGATAGAGAAAAGGAGAAGGCCAAGAGGAGAAAACGAAGAGGAGAAAGAAATGAAGAAGAGAGAGGATAAGAAGGATCTTGAAAGATGGGTACGACTGAAATAGGCACAGATGTTGAGGGAATATATATCAATGATAGAAAACTGTGAAGAGTGATAGAAAATTAATAACAGAAAGTGTACACAGTAGGATGAAATAGCATACATGTGGAATTTTATGTGAAAAGAGACTGGAGAAAATGATTGTCTTGAAGTTGATCTGCTAGATAACTGATGAGGAGTTATTGGAGGCTTATAAGCAGGGGAGTGAAGTGCTCAGAGATGGACCATTAAAAGAATAACCTGACAGTGATGTGAAACAGAGACTGGAGAACAGAAGAGTAGAAGGACAAGAGTCAGGGGAAACATTTAGAATGATGCCTAAATAACTCAGGAAAAGGCTAATGAGGGGATGCTCTAGGATGACAATGAACAGAGGGAATGGAAAGGAAAAAGATGAAAAAAATTATTATGGAGGAACAATCAATAGAAAGAAATATTGTGATAAAACTCATTTTCAAATCCAGCAGGTTTGGAAGGAATCTGGGTAGGCAATGATAAAGGAAAAGGAAAAATCAAAAATGTTCGACTGAGATATTGAGCCCAAATAATTGCAAAAATTGAAGTATTGCTGACATGAAAAGGGAACTCAAGATAGAGAGCAGTTTTGAGAAAACCTGTGTTCAAAATACCAGCAGGATAATCAGTTGTCCAGTTGGATGACATTTAATAATTGCTTAAGTTCGTAGAGAGACTGTCTAGGCTCAGTGGATTGGCAACTAGCCTTGGAAGACCTGTGTCCCAGTCTTACCTCTGAAATGAGCAGATCACTTAACTTCTGAGGGCCCCAGGGAACTTTCTAAAACTAAAAATTGCAAAAAAAACAGAGAATGGCCTACATTAGCAGAGTTCCCTCACCTGGGAATTCTTTATGACAGGGAAATCAGAGCTCTATTACCTGTCACTTAAGTTTATGTAATCCTTTATAGTTAATAAAATACTTTCTTCATACAATTCTGTAAAGTTGGTTGCACAATACTGTTGTGCCCATTTTAAAAAAATACAGAAACTTTGGCTAGGGTGAATCATGTGACTAGCTCAGAACCATGCAGGTAATAATGAGTGGCAGAATTGGGAGTTAAAACATGGGTGTTCTGACTCAGAGTCTAATATTCTTCCCTCTCCATCAACTCTGCAGCTGAAATTGCAGGTCCCAAAAGTCTAGAGCAGTGATTCCCAAAGTGGGTGCCACCACCCCCTGGTGGGTGCTACATGATCCAGGGGGCAATGATGGCCATAGGTGCATTTGGGGGTGGTGAATAACTGTAAGGGGGTGGTGATAGTATGTGACAGGGAGCACTAAGTAATATTTTTTCTGGAAAGGGGGCGGTAAGCCAAAAAAGTTTGGGAACCACTGATCTAGAAGAACGGTTGGAATTTGAGTCAGAGAATTCAGTCACCTTATATGACTGTGAGAGCTGAAGCCATGTTAGATTAGGGATTTGAGAAATGAGCTGTTTCTTGGGGAAAGTCTCAGTTGAGGAAGTGGGAGGAAAAAAAGCCAGCAAAAGAGAAGCCAGAAGAACAGGAAGAAAAGCAGATTATTTAGGAGTTACAGAAGAAAAGGAAGGGAAAAATAAGAAGGGGGTTGGTACTGTCAAATACTGAAGAAGAAAAAAAAACCAGAAATTCTATTGGATTCTTCTCTTGAATACAAGCATGACAGGGAGGGGAGAGGGAGAGAGACATACAGACACAGAGAGACAGACAAAGACAGACACAGACAGAGACAGACAAAGACAGAGTAATACACTAAAGAGTATACATTAAAAAATGTATACTCTTTAGTGTATTACTGGGAAAATCTACACATCAACAAGAGGATAGCCATTTGCTATATTACACTGTTCCCATGAAGGTGGCCCAGAATTTTTCTTCCCTGGACTCCTGTCAAGCAGGTTCCTAGGCATGGGTTTAAAGATCTGAATAGATCATTTATTGGACAGCTATTTCCTTCTATGAAGAAAGTATGGAAATGAGCAACCTGCTCCAACTTGATATTTCAAAAAGTTTTTCAATTTTCAAATAGACTATGTCTCAAAGTCTTAGGTTGCCTTTAATCTTTAACTATTTCAGAAGTAAAACTGCTACGAATATTTTAAAAATTTAGGGAAATTATTTACTATCTTAAAAATAACAATTTGCTTCCTAAAAATTCCTTGATCCTCCAAGTTGATTTCTGGCCTTTGCAAAAACTCATCCGTTGTTACTCATTGACTGAAAGGATTATATCTGTAATCCTAACCTGAAGATCATCCAAAGAATGAACTTTTGATGCTTACAGGACAGTTTTGACACAACTGTACAAGAAAAAAACTAATAGAAATAGATAAGATTCCTGAAATGGTCAAGGATTTCCTGTGTCAATGCACTGCTCTGAGAAACTGTCACACAGAATGCCTAATGGCAGGATATCATGAATTTAAAAATGTTAAATATAAACATAATAAATGCCAAAATATAATAGAAATGCAGGCGATGAGTGATGTATCTATAAGCATTTATACTTTGAAGCGAATTCTTAACTGTACTAAGATTTCTGGTACACCCTGCATATTCACATCTATTGTGTACAAATTTTTATTTGAACAATTTTCACTTGTTTTGATTTATTCATTACAGAAATTGCAAGGCTTATATCATACAGTGTATTTGTTCTTTATCCCTCATATAATCATAGCCACTATAGGTATCAAGGAACTTGGGTTATCAGGAGGGCACAAGGTACACTGGGAAAAAAAAATTATAGATTTAGAATGACAGGACCCAGACGTAAATCATGACCCTGAGTCACATTCAGTGTGACTCTCACCAAATTATATAGTCTCTCTTGGCAGTGTTCTCATCTATAGAATGAAGAGTTGGATTTAAATGTGTCTCTAAGGTCCCATTCAGTGATAAATCTCCGATCCTATGACATGTGCTAATAGTAGATATGTCACTCTATCCAGAATCAAAAAACCTACGTTTAAATTCTCCCTCATATTCTTGTTAGCTATAGAAACTTTCTCAAGTTACTTAGCTTCTCTAGTACTCAAATTCCTCTTCTATAAAAATGACAAGATTGGAAAAGAGGATGTCCAAAGCCACTTCGAACTCTACTTCTATGATGCTTTGATCTTACTACTTTATTCTCCATGGAGCTTGCAGCCCACCAAGGAACAGATGCATATCACTGCTGAGTCATTTCAGTTGTGTCCAACTTTTCAATCCCTCATTTGGGATTTTTTTGGCAAAGATAATGGAGTGGTTTGCTATTGCTTCTCCAGATTATTTTACAGATGATGGAAAATTGAAGCGGAGATAAGTGATTTGCCCAAGGTCATATCAAATAACTGTCCAAGACCAGATTTGAACTCAGGAAGACTCATCATCCTAACTTTAACCACTTTATCTCCTCACTGCCCAAGAGATCGATGAACACATATTTAAAACCCACCCAAATTTTGTTAATCCTTGAAGGGACCCATAAAACAATTTTTTGGCTTCTTTGAAGAATTGGAAAAATATGAGCTTTTTACTTAGTCTTGTTTTTCTTTTTTTAATTAATTAATTGTTTGATACATTAAATTTCCCAGGTATCTATCCTCACACTAGAAAAGGCATCATTTAACCCAAAAAAGGATATATGAAACTATGCCTTATTTTTTCCTATTGATCAGGTTTTTCTCTGGAAGTAGACATATACAAGTTATTCTTCAACCAATATTTTTGTTCTACACACAATGTTCTCTTGGTTCTGCACATTGTACTCTTTATGATTTCATTTAGGTTTTTTCATATTTAAAAAATTAGCATGCTCATCATTTCTTAGAATGCAGAAGTAATCCATCACAATCATACACCACAATTTGTTTAGCCTTTCCCCAATTGATGGGCATCTCCTCAACTTCCATTCTTTGCCACCACACAGAGAATGGCTATAAATATTTTAGAACATATATATTTTTTTATTTTTTCTCTGATCACCTTAGAAAACCAACCTAATGTGGCATTGTTGGATTAAAGAGCATTCAGTTTTATCATTCTTTGGGCAAAATTCCAGATTGCTCTCCAAAATGGTTGGATCAGTTCACAATTCTGCCAATAGTATATTAGTGGAACCCGTAAAACCTTAAGCATTACCTCTAAGAATACCCAAACATTCCCTTACCGGAATTCCTTGCACATCTCCCTAATCCTACCCCAATACTAGAGACCGTCTTCCCATCCTATACTTATGTTACTAACAATATACTATGATCACAGTAATGAAGTCCCCTTTTTTAGAGTAAGAAAACCTTCAGTGAGCTTTCTCTTCACCCTCTTAATATCCATACTTACCAGCCCCCCTAATATAAAGAACAGTTATCAAAGATAACAAAACCTTCAAGTTTTGTGCCTTTGCAGTGAAGAAAAAGTTACAGGAAAGTCCCTGGAACAGAAGTCATTAGCTAGTACAATGTAGGTCATACCACTGTGATACAATCCAGATTTAGGGCTGAAAGAGAACTTGGAGGCTATCTCTTTCAACCTCTTCATTTTACTGATGAGGAAATTGAGGGTAAGAGAGGTTAAGTGACTTTCCCAAAGTCACTTCTTACTTCTCTGCTATCTGGTCTTCCTATAACTTTTTAGCTGAACATGCTGCACGGACATGATTTCAACATATTGAATTGAGAAAATGGCTATCTCATCTTCCCACGATTGCCACCAAGATTCAAAGTTGCAAACAAAACCAAGAGCTGAAAAAAGAAAGACTGGCAGGAATAGAACTCTTTTCTAAAGGCATAGAGGGGGTCCATTTCAGGTGCCCTGGGTTTTCATATCCTTTTCCTTTGTTTCCTTCATCCTTAAGCAGCTATCCCTTTATTTTTGTAGCTTTGTTCTTTTCTAGGTCCCCTGTTAATAACCCTGCAGGAAACCAGTTCAGAGTCGATGAAAGCTGCCGATCTCAAACTTGCTCCCTTTTCTTAATATTTCAGCTTGAGATAATATTAATTTACTTTAAAATATCATTTTTAAGGTTCACGAAGTACTTTCCTCTTTCCAATCCTGAGAGGTAGATAGGGCAAGTATTATTATCCCTATAAAATACTCACTGTGGAAATGAAACTTGGGAATGGTAAGTGACTCTTCAAGGGTTTCTACCAGAGTCAAAACATAAAACCAGATCTTTCCTCGTCCAAGTCTGTTTCAAGTACTTCATCTTACATTCGACTTTTATTCTCAATTTTCACATTAGCCATATCTTTGCCACCAAATGAGCACATTCCCTGCCCAACTTTGGACTGACCTAGCTTTACATGTTTTATTGCAAGTTTCAACTTTCACATTTGTGAAGAACCCAGGATCAAAATGGTTGTTCCTTAATTAAAATATTGTAAAAAGATTTAATTAGTACTCCCTAATGACAATTAAATTTTAGCTCCCTACTGTAAATTACAACATGTACCAAGATTGTTAATATGCACTAGCAAGCACTCAAAAGTGAGTTGTACAGGAGAAGAGCAAGCCCCACCTGGATTCTAAGCTGTCAAGCTGTCATTCACTACATACCCATCACCAGGTTACTTTAATCATGTATTAGGAGCAAGTACCAATGGGATCCAGGCTGAGCTGGTAAGGATATTAAAATTTATATTTAATTTACCATTTTTACAAGATTTGAATAATTAAAGATTTGAAGGGAGTTATTTTTTTCTTCTTGTGGGGTTGATAAAATCCCCATATTTCATGAAAATATAGCTTTCAAATAAAAAATAAACTAAACTGAAATGTTATTTGACTCTACTGTGATATTGTTTAGGTCATTTAAAAAATCAGTAGTCTGTTTTAAAAATTCTATACATATATGTATGATTGTCCCCCTACTAATTTTTAAGTAGCTTTTAGGTGGATACTATATAGGTGGCTTAATTACCTATATAACATTTGGCAAAACGATTAACTTTTCTGAACCTCAGTTTCTTAATATAATGAAGGAAAGACATTATATGATTTTGAAGATCCTTTCCAAATCTAAATCTATGAAATTTTTATTCTACATTTTGATCATTTCCATACTTACCTAATGCTTTACATAGTAAATATTCAGCAAATACAAATATAATGAATGAATTAATGAATGAATGAAGAAATCTTTGACAAAGTGCAACTTTAGTATAAATTCAATTAAAATACAATATCTCCACCTGCCTTTAGTCCTGGTCCTTTAAAATTGATTCAAAACCAAGTTGTAAATGTCTTCAAATATATTTAGCTAAGACATACGAGAATCTAAGGTGCCAAAGTCCAACAACATTCTTTTATTTTACCATTCTCTTCCCTACACTTTCTGCTTGAGAAAGATTAAGAATAAATTTCAAAAAGCTGTTTCCAAATGACTCCACATCCTTTAGAAAGTTTCCCTTTGGGAGCAGCTAGGTGGCTCTGTGGATTGAGAGCAAGGTCTAGAGACAAGAGGTCTTGGGTTCAAATCTGGCCTCAGACACTTCCTGGCTATGTGACCCTGGGGAAAGTATGTAACACCCATGTATAGCCCTTAGTGCTCTTCTGCCTTGGAACTAATACACAGCATTGATTCTAAGACCAATGAGAAAGGAAGGAAGGAAGGAAGGAAGGAAGGAAGGAAGGAAACTTCCCTCTATCCTCTTGTCTTGCCACTTTTATGCCACAATTCAAAACCCAATTCATGACTGTTTCAAAAAAGTATATTCTCTAAATAATGTAAAAGAGGTATGGACATAACTAACTTATATCTCTGCCTCTCCCTCTCTCCCCCTTTACTCCCTGTGAGTAACCAGCATAAATGAATGCAAAAATACTTATTTTTATTTATTTTTATTTTTATTTATTTATTTTAATTATTAATTTATTCAGCACCTACTTTGTACCATTTGTTTCAATATTAATCATCTATTATATGCAAGACACCACACAGTAAGTACATATGTATATGTTATCTACTTCTATAGAGCATCTGTAGCCAAAGGGCAACATTAATTAATGATCATCTCCTCTTCCTGAAGATGGTAATCTTGTTTGTTGATGGAAAAACTATTTTATCCATATTTTAAATTCTGTAGATCTCAAAGGAATTAACACACACCCCACACCACTTCTAAATCTAAGACAATAGTCCATACAGTTGCCTCTGTTAAAAGAATGACTTTCTTTAACATTTTCCTAAAGAGTAACAAGAGTTTCAAAGACAAGGATCAGTTAAGAACCCTGATATAAAATCAGGGACCAGAGACTATCTTCCACAGCCTCACATGAATGCCTAGGAGAATTTCATTTATGTAAGCACCCATTCAGTGAGCCCTCAAGAATTATTGAAGATGTAAGTTAACTTTTATTACTGGACCTGCTTATATGATTTCTAGATGACTCAGCTCATATGGGAAAACTCCCTCACTCAAGAAATATTTGGAGAATACCCTCCAAAGACAGAACGCAGATTATTACTTACTTGAAGGAAGGGATGATTATTTTTACTGTTGTATGCCCAATACACCTATTCTTTCAAAAAGTAAAAATAGCTGAACTTAGAATCTTAGTATGATAATTTTTTTAAAGAAACCTGCCTACATAGTTCTCTTCTTCCACCCTCTTCCTGCTGAGGCCACATCTCAGATGAACTCATCCCCAACTAATCCCCACTGCTTTCTCTTCTAGTCAAAAGCGACCTCTTGGTGTCCCAGGGTTTTGATCTCCCCACAAGAGAATGGTGTCCTCGGATCTCTCCCAGATGAGACATTGTGTCCTGAGATGCCAAGTCTCTTTTCTTCCTCTCTCAAATTAATTTTTCGTATTTCTTCCTCTAGATATGTTTTGTGGCACTTATCTTGAATATAAGGGCTGTAAGTTCAAGTTTTTCATTGGTGATAGGATAATAAGCATCTATTATTATTGTATAATACTATATTCCTGTCATTGTGCTGATAGTTTTCTTTTTTATTTTCTACATATAATATAATATAAAAGATAACAATATTATATATGTATAATTTGTTATAAATATATATTATAATAGATATGCTTCTTTAAGAGAAATAAAATCTCACATTAACTATGTCCAAAAATCAGTTTCATTCTTTTTTCCCTCCTTTCCACTACTCCCCAGGTAATATAATATAGGTTGTGTGTATGTTATCACATATTTCCATATTCTTCAGGCAAGAGAAGATACATATTTCTTACACAGAGAAAAATTAATGGAAGAAATAGTGAAGAATGGTACTTTATCTGCATTCAGACTCTGTTCCTTCTATAGCAGTGGATACCCTTTTTCATTATGAGTCTCTTCGAGTTGTCCTGGATCCTTGCCTTGTTCATAATATTAAGTCACACAAATCATCATACTTTATTGTAATTGTGTTCAGCATTCTCCTGGTTTTGCTCACTTCCCTTTGCATATGCCTTTCCAGTTTTGTTTTGTTTTGTTGTTATGATTTTGTTTGTCACTTCTGATGGCACAATAATATTCCATTACATCATATACCACAGCTTGTTCAGCCATTCCACATGGATGGATATCCCCTTAGTTTCTAGTTCTTTGCCATCACAAAAGAGCAGCTATAAATATTTTAGATCATATAATTCTTTTCTCTTTTCTTTGATCACTTTAGGATACAAACTAATAGTGGCAAATCCTAGGTCAAAGGATATAATTTGTCCGTTCTTATCTATATTCTTCCACAATTCCTCTATAGAAGTTCCATTAACATGCTAAAAGCTACTCTCCTAGATCATACATCATTGGCTATTATTAAAGTACTTGGACTATTTATTTGTTTTCCTTCCCACTCCACAAATAATCAATTCATTTCCTCTTTTGATCATAATTTTTTTTCATCGATAGCTCTTAAACCATACCTTGAATACATGGTACAGTAAAGCAAGTGCTAGACCTAGAGTCAGAGGAACTGGATTCAAAACACAGTCTCTGCTATTTATTACTTGTGTGACCTAAGGCAAATTGCTTAGTGTCTTCAGTTTCTTCAAATGTAAAATGAAGGAACAAGACTAAATATCCTCAGATTGCCTTTTATCACAAAAGTTATGATCCCAAGACCCTATAACCATAAGCGATGGCTTATATATACTACTCTGGGGAGCCATTCCCTTCTGAGTCTCTTATAAAGGTTATTCCTCATAGATCATAATATTCCATGATTTGCAACCATGCAACAAGGCCAGAAAACATCTATCTTGAGAATAAAATAATTACTGACTGAGAAGCATACTTTCTTGTCATTATAAAATCTTCATAAGAATGACCTACAGACAGAGGAGAGATCTTGAGTGAAATATTCAAAGAAAAGAAGGTTCTGAAGAGGCTGCCATGTCTTTAACATCCTACTTTTGGCCAACAGAAGCAGAAAATGAATATGAGATGTTATCATGTCTACCCTTTGTGGGGCACTAAAAAAGAATCTGATTTTGTTAGGGAAATGTAGCTTTAACTGCTTTCTCACAAGAAGACGTTATTATGCATATGTTAAGATCAAACCTGATTTTTTTTGCCAAATGAAGCCTTGGAAACGATTCTCTCTAAAGGGTCCCTGATTATTAATGGGGGAGAGAGAAAGCATAAGCCAAGAAGGTGTGAGCTCAACAATGATAGTCACGATAGTCATGGGAGATTTCTTGCAAAAAAGTCCAAATGGAGGAGAGATTCCCTATAAATGATGAAGTATTCCAGATGTTCCTCTTTATGAATGATATACTGATTGGAACACTCTCCAAAACATTAGAAAATCTGGACAATAAGATCGATGCTAACTCAAAACAAATCTGCCTAACAATGCATACAAGGAAAAGTAATATTTGGCCAATAATCAACTATGCTATGCTGTCATAGGGCTCATTCACCGACTTTGTATATCATTAGATAGATTTGGAAGAGTCACTGCAGAGTGATGGTGAGTTGGACCCAGAATTAAGAGAAGGAAAAGAATAGGCTAAGTTGCATTTGGGAAATGACACAGCTTTAGAATGACTCTATGCTGATCCTCAGAGCAATGAATTGTCTTTTCAATACCAATATTGCATATAATAATAATAGAGTAATAACACTTGAAAGTAGCAAAAGAATCAGCTGCTCAGTAATCTTTATTAAGCCACCACTACAGGCCAGGTACTTTAAGTCCACTCACTGTCTCCTTACAAAATCATAACAATCCTGTTGGTGCTTAATATGTTTCTGTTGAATTGAACTGAAATATTTCTGGCTACCCCAGAAGAAGAAAGGTGCCTTCCATGCCCGAAAAATCTGTGAAAGTCAGTTCTGTATTATACAAGTATAAAATAACTTCTAGATTAAATATATTAGTAGCAATATCGATATCTAAAATGAAAGGGACAAATCTGACCAATAAGGGAGGCGATATAGTAGTAATAGTGATGGTGGTGGTGATAGAGCTCATAACAGGAGTAACACTAGTAATATCTAACATTCATGAGAACTGTATTAAACACTTTATAATTAATAATCTCATTGGATCTTCATAATAATTCTAGGAGGTAGATACTGTTATTATCCATACTTTTATAGATGAGGAGATAAGTCAACAGAGTTTAAGTGCCTTGCCCAGAGTAACACAACTAAGTGTTTAAGACTGATTTGAATTCAAATATGCCCAGAGCTCTATCCTTTGTACCACCCAGCTGTCTCAGTGGATACTATAATGTGAATAATATGATATTTATAATAAAGCACCATATATGCTGAATCAATAAACTGTTGACATTCCATCTAGCAGAGTAACAGTATTTTAGTTTTATCAAAGTGAGAGCTATTTTTTCTTCATCTATATGAAATACAAAAACGTTTTTTATTATGTATGGGCTGATGACTCCATCAAAGATCTACTGAATGCTCCTTTTCTCCCACTCAGGCCTGTTTGGGCTGAACACTCTACCTAGAACATTGGCAGATAATAAGCAAGGCTCCCCTCATTTAGGAATAGCTGAGAACAAAAGGGGACTGATTGTTGCCATTACCCAGACAGTCCCATTTGAAGTTGTTTTCACGCAGGACAAAGAGGTGTTGATTGTCCTGCAATCAATGAGACTAAATGTTACCAAAGGCACAAAGGACCTATTTTTTCCCCTTAGTAACATTCATTGGGATTTTGTAGAATTAAACGAATTCACTGAAATAAAGTTGTTTTTGAGATTTCATAGTACACACAAGAGTGCTCCATTTGACACTCTAGCATCATGGGCAATGGACCCATTGCTCTCCATGAGTGTGGCAATTATATACAGTGTGTATTTATAAATCCATAAGTGTGCATACCAATGGTCATGTCTATTTCTGGGCATATCTTCATTCAGCTACTAAAATCAAGGAAACCTTTTACTCCTTTTATTTAAAAGATTCTTGAGGGGGCAGCTAGGTGGCTCAGTGGATAGAGAACCAGACCTAAGGATGGAAGCTTCGAATCTGACCTCAGACATTTCCTAGCTGTTTAACCCTGAGCAAGTCATTTAATTTCCACTGCTTGGCCCTTACTGCTTTTCTGCCTTGGTACCAACACTTAAAATTGATTCTAAGACGGAAGGTAAGTGTTTAAAGAAGAAAAAAAAACAGATTCTTACAGACAAATAAAATAATCTACTTTCTCCCCAGACTTCGTCTACCAAGTGGCATCATCAGAAAAAAAACCTAGTGAAGAAATACAGAGACTGAACTTGTAGCTATAAAACCATGATCCAATCAGAAGAGACCTCAGATAACTGAATGTTTCATCCATCCAGTTCTGATAAAAGAGAAAGCATTCTTGGCAGCTGAAGAAAACATAGGCTCCTTCTGCAAGGACTTTGCCAAGAGCCATACTACAACCATTGGCTCCAACCTCTAGGGGCAGCTGTACTGCCATGAAATCTCCTCTGTGGATGGAGTTAATTAATACACAGGAGAATTTTCTTGGCCCCTCTCAGATTGCTTCTGCTGAAAACAGAATTTTCCTTCAATTCCAACTGTTGTTTGAATTCAATTTGCCCTTATACAACCACACGGTCTCCAATTAACCAAACTAAAACCCAGCAAACTCATGGTGTTTTAAATGAAAAGGCAAGGCCCTCTGAAAGGCTTAATTTTACTAACCTACCAAATGGGGTGGGATGAAAGAAGTGACATTTGAAAAATGCTTCTAATTATTTCCATGCTTCACCAAAAGTATTATATTTTAAGCTGACCATTTAAAACATTCTACTTTTACTTATCAGTTTTAAAGAATGTTTTCCCTATTATCTTCTAGATAAAATGAGCTGAGTTCTATGACCAACTTACGAAAAAGGAATTAATCAAAATGTCATTAATAAAGGCAGCTTGCTCCCATTTCCCAAGAGTTTTAAATGCAACATTATATTGCTGTCACAGACCCTTGACCTTTGAATGGGTTGCCAAGAACTTCAAGTGGTTTGATAATTTCTGAAAATGTAGACCTATTATCATATTTTAAAGTGAAAAATCTGAAGTTTAAGAAGTTTTAAACTTTTTAATTGTCTTTGCTCATTCCAGGATCCCTCTGTTCTCAAAAGATGTTGGCTATCTCCTTTTACTTTTAAAGCAAAAAAAGCAGCCAATTAGGTTGATGTGTACAAGTGAGAAAATGCAGGAAGCTTCATGTTATCCGTGATTACATATTTTACTTTGTGGATGATGCAATGGGTCACTAAGATCACATCTGAGAGGCAGAATTCTCCTTTTGCTTTCAAAACACAAGCTCTGTTAGTGTCAAGGGCCCAAAAATAGTAGAATATTGCTGAAGCACATTTGAGGAAGTTTGAGCACTTTACAACAGAAGTAAAATAAGGCAAGATAATAATAGGGAAGAAAAGATGAAATGAAGTCTTTAACCTTCCGAATAATGACTTGCAAAGTGCTGGCTGGCCTCCCAAACATGACTGAATTTCCCCATGGTTATTTACTTCTCTGCTTTATTTTTTGTGGGCTTGAGACTACTAAAGCTTATGCAGAAAGAAAATTCCTCTATTGTTTTCCTATCCCTCTCTGAGCCCCCAGCACCCACTGCATTCTTTCCCTTCTTCCCCTTTCCCCATGACTCCCTGCGTTGTTATCAGTCAGGTATTCTCCAAAAAACCTGTTTCCTTGAAAAAGATGGATTTTTAAAGTAGCATCTCTGTACCTCAATTGGCACAAATCAAAGGGGAAAAAATCAGACTTTGAAATTTATCAAAAATCAGCAAATTGCCTCAGTGATTTGAGAAGAAAAAATTACCGTTTGTCATTTCTATGATGTTAATACATTCTACTGTAAAAAGCATCCAGAGCTATACAATTCTGCTACTAATTATGATGATCCATTTAAGTGTGCCGAGTAGAATATTAAAATCCCCTCTGAAAAATACAGTCTGGACTTTAAAAAAATCCTAAAGAAAATTTGCACATTTTGTCAATAATCCATGATCTTAGAGGGTTTTCTAATAGTCTCCATATTCCATGGATGAGAGTTCTGACTGCTTTCCTGGGTATTATACTAATAAAACAGAAATGAGATTGGCTCAGTGTTAGTCCTAGTTGAATAGTAAACCACGGGGGCAGCTGGGTGGCTCAGTGGATTGAGAGCCAGGCCTAGAGATGGGAGGTTCTAGGTTCAAATCTGACCTCAGACACTTCCTAGCTGTGTGACCCTGGGCAAGTCACTTGACCCCCATTGCCTACCCTTACCACTCTTCTGTCTAGGAGCCAATACTCAGTATTGTCTCCAAGACAGAAGGTAAGGGCTTTATTTAAAAAAAAAATACCTTCACAGCCTCTTCTAGCCAAACTTGTGACCCTGGTCAAGTCACTTAATCCTCATTCATTGCCTAGCCCTTGCCACTCTTTTGCTTTGGAATTTGGAGTAATTAAATAAGAATAGTCTTAAATCAGACCTCTTTTGATGAAAACTTGACCAAAGAACACAGAAGAGAACATAGAGATCAATATGCTGGTCTTAACTGTGAGTATCATTGCTCTGGGCAGCAATTGCCTAAAAGTCGTAGAAGGAGACCCCAAACTCAACTCATATTTTTCAGCCTCATGGTTTCATTGGCTTCTACACTCTTTATGTCTCTCTTTTTCATTTGTTTTCACCTCCTTTTCTACTTTTATATGCCTAGCCTTCCTTTGCCAGTTAATGCCATTTGACTGGGCATTATCATGTGAAAGAAATGGTTTCTTAAGGATGCAGTGGTCCTAGTTATTGCAATCCTACACCATCAAAGCTGCCTCGAAGAGTGTTATCAATTATTAATAATAATAGCTGATATTCATATAGCACTTTAAGTTTGCATAGCACTTTACATTGATCAACTGACCATCCAACATGCAATTTCAACAAGAAAGAATATAACTGAAATTTATTTAACTTGTTGCCAGTTGGTTCCGTAAATATAGTGTTACAGGGCTTGGTAAGGTATGGAAAAATGAGTTCAAATCCAGTTTCAAGACACTGACTAATTGCTACCCATATGACCTGAGGCAAGTCACTGAACATCTCTCTGCCTCAGTTTCTCTATTTATAAAATGGAAATAATAGCACTTATCTCATAAGGCTGTTGTAAAGATCAAATGATACTTGTAATTATTTCCTCCCCTTTTACCCCTCCACCTACCCTCCTGCCTTTTCTGTCTCTTCCAATTTAGTCAGTTAGGTTCTTAGTTTCCACTGCAATTCTGCCCCCATTCCTTCAGCACATATCAACATATTCTTATACCTACATTCTTTCTTATCAACTACATTAACCCCTGGAATTGTGTGGTGAAAAGAGCACTATGGGGAATTATGATCTGCTCCAAATTCCTAGCTATGGAACCTTGGTCAAATTCCTTTTTCTCTTCAGTACTTAACATCCTCAAGAACTCTAGTATCATACTCTGTTAAACAAGATAGAATGGTGTGAAATGCCTTAGTTTGCATATGCATTTTTCTCCCAGTCTTCCTTTGCCAGTTAATCAAATATGTGCAAAAACAATCACAAAGAGCCCATTAATTTTATTTTTTAAGAAAAAATATTATTCCTCATTCACTCACCATTCCAATCAAATGCAATCAAATTGCAATCATTGCTAGCAGTTCTCAGTACATGGTATTCCAAGAGCCTATTAATTTTATACCCTCAGCCCTGCTTTGTTCAAGTTCCTACAGGGCAAGCCTTTTGCAATTTGTTCAATGTCCCAAATAGACAAGCTCTACGAATGACAATGGACTTATTAACCACCTCACTTCATATTTTCTAGTTCACAGACAACAAGGAACAAATGTACATTAAGTCCCACCCAAAATGATTCACTCCAGGCTGCCAGATGGCCTAATCCTCCTACCTCCGGGCTATTCCAAGGAAGAATGCCAGTTTCCACCAGAGACCAAAGGTGGTGGTAGTACTGTGGCTTTTAAATGAGGGTCTGCATCTCGAGCACTAATTATTCACAGAACACATGTGCCTGTTGATGGGAAGGGCTGCCCGTCCATCAGGCCTTGCAAAATGATCCTAAAAGCATGTATTCTGAAAACCACCTTCAAAAAGATGCCCCGTGTTCCTTCAAAATCCTTTCAAAGGAAGACTTAGCTCTGATGGCTTGTACACTGCTTGCTGTAGGGGAAAATGACCCAATTACCTAATGAATGTTTTCATCGGATCAAAAGGATGTAATTTTGCTTATCGTTCTGCCCGTCTATAACTTTTTTTTTTTATAATGAGTTGTATCTATTGTTTAGGAAGGACAAATATTAACAGCATGCTCTGATTAGGATGACTGACTGAGAAAGCTAATTACTAGAAGCCCCTGGGTACGTGCATTTTTTACTGGGACTTTTATGCCAAAACATCATCTATTCCCCATACGTTAACAGGTGATATAGAATATGTGATGTGTATTATTAACATATGGTGATAGATCTATATGACATATCTATAAACATATGGTGATATGTGATATGTATATATAAATATATAGGGTGTGTATACATATAAAC
>NC_058134.1:59570833-59640772 GCF_016433145.1 Gracilinanus agilis | reverse complement strand
CTGGTGTTTCTTGGGCCCCTTAAATGTCAGTTTCTTACTTTTTCATATTCTCTTCCTCTCTCTGTCTCTGTCTGTCCCTGTTTCTCTATAAATATTTATAAATATATACAAATAACTTGTTATATTTAATATATATAAATAACTATATACATACACACACACACATATATATATGTATATATATATACATATATATATATATAAAACTAGGTACATATCTACAGATACAGATGTGTAGATATGTACCTAGTTATTTACTTCTTATCTCTCCACATCAGAATGTGTCTTATGTGTGTTTCTTTCAGGGCAGGAACTCTTTTTGCTTTCCTTTGTATCCCCAAGACTGAGCACAGTGCTAAACACAGAGTAAATTTTTAAAAAATGTTTGCTGATTAACTGGATGGTTCAAATTTGAACTTAGAATGATCTCCAATCTCCATGTTTTTTCCCAAGGAGTTTGACACTCCTAGAATTGAGTCCTTCCTCAAGCCAACCAATGGAAATCCTCAAGGTTTAAGAAAGCTCCCAACTCCTACAGGAAGCCTTTCTTGACCTCCTAGCTGTCAGTGTTCTCTTGATTACCTTTTCCTCATTAAATTCTATGAATATATGAAACCAGGCTCAAAGGGCCACAAAATTATGAACACCCTTTGACCCAGCAATACCACTACTAGGTCTGTATTCCAAAGAGATCAGAGATAAAAGGAAAGGTCCTCCAGTACCAAAATAGTTTAGCAGCTCTTTTTGTGGTGGCAAAGATTTGGAAACTGAGTCATTGTCCAACACTTGGAGAGTTAATGAACAAGTCGTGGTTTGTGGTTATAATGAAATACTATTGTGTCATAAGGAACAATCAAAAGGATTAGTTCAAAAAATGGAGAACAACTTATATGAACTGAATCAAAATGATGTGAGCAGATCCAGGAGTACAATGTAGATCGTAATAGAAATATTATCTGATGATCAATTTGTCACGGACTAGCCATTATTAGCAAAGCACATGTTCAAGGGATTGATTATGAAAATGCTCCATACAGCCAGACAAGGATCTTTTGGATTCTGAGCACAGATCAAATCATGCCAACTTCCAATGTTTTCTTCATGAGATATCTATAGTATGTGTTATATATCTCCTCTCATGCCATGAGAAATGTGGAAATATATATGACATGAAAGTATGGATATAACTTATATCAGACTATTCATCATTCTGGTGAGGGGTGGGAAGGCAGGGGAAAATCTGAATTTTAAAATATCAAAACAATTGTCAAAAAGTGTTTCTATATTTATCAGGAAAAATAGAAAGAAACTACAAAAAATGGATTCCTCCACTTAAATGGGAGTTCCTTAAGGTAGGAACTATTTTAATTATGATTTTTTTTTTGTCCCTCACACCTAGTCCCCTGATTGGCAGTACTGGAAAAATTGCTCATGAAAGAATAGATGAATGCAATTTTGTATATGTTGTTTTCCCTGCAGAGGATATAGAATTATTGGTTCATCATATCACAATACCAGTTTTCGTATATGAGAAACATTCCTTCAAGTAGACAATGTTGAGTCTCTATAAAATGTTCTTCTGACATAAATAATTAACTATTAGTAACTTTAACCTTAACGCCATCTCTACCTCTTAACACAGCTATCACAAACATAAAATCTCAGGGCCAAGATAAAGCTTATGGGCACCAAAACAAAGACAAAGAACTTACTCTGTCATTACATAATTAACAGAGTTTAATGAATTAGTCTAACAGACTGAAGTGACCTTCAGTTTTTTTTTCTTAGTCTACAGTGACCGCCATTAATGTTAAGGTCAAAATTGCTATTTCTTGGCATTCTTCTTTACAAATTACCAAAGAGAAATAAATCAAAATGGTGTTAACTAGGTACAAGTACTTTTGGAGGTCAGTGAAACACAAGCTTAAAAATATTTACAATTTAGTGTCATTATTTTTTTAAAGTGAACAAGATATTGGGATGTTTAAGTGATTATTTCATTTATTTGGCATTGGATAAGCTCTTATTATGATGCTAAGTAGAACATTTCAGAGGACTGTGGAAAAATTATAGATTTAGTTAAAATAGGCAGATTAAAAAGAGTTAAGTTGTTCAAGAAGGAGAAAAGATGAAAAGTGGCTTAATTACATCCCAGAACTTGAGGAGTTGTTACACAGATGGTGCTAAAATATTGTTCTCTATTTTCTTTATTTTTATAGGGTTGGAGTAGCTCTGCAAAGCAACTTCAACAAAATCTCATGATCTGAATCCACTAAAAGAATTTCAATACCAGCTTCATCTGTATGAACTTTTATTTAAGTTTTAGAAGTACAAAAAAAAGTACAAAAAAAGTTATAATTAAAAAATAACAAATTACATTTCTTCCTAATTGAATTCTACATATTGAGGAAAATTATGTCTGAGATGTGAGTTTACATATGTTTGTTGGTTCTTGTAGAAATTGATTAAGGAGGTCTGAAGAATCCAAGTTTAACTTAAATATTTCTACTAGTTAAATACTTGAAAATATTTAAGATTGGTGATTTTCATGAATGTGGGGAGCCATAATTTAAATAAAGGTCCACTTTTCCATTATGACTCTGCATGTACATGATGAAAAGTACTCAATTCAGCAACAACTTTCAGTTCAGCATTAAGAAAAATGTAAAAATCCTACCATATTTACTGTTTGTTGTATGATCTGCAGGAGGAAGCTCAAATCCTCTGGGAGAGAGTCCCTTCGATATTTTCCAGTGCGACTCCTTGGTCCATAATGGTTTCCAGTCACAAAAACCAGACTCAAAGTTACACAGAGTATAATTTGCTAGAGTCCAGGTTAAAAAAAAAGACAAAACATGGAGGAACATTAAGTTAATTGTTAAATAAAATCTTTAAGTGTGCAAGACAGTCAGGTCATTTACAGATAGAATCATACCAATTTGAAAAAAGCAGTTTCTTTTTATTTGGATCACAATTAGTCTTCCCTACATCCATCAAAGCTTACCATGTAAACACTTCTTAATTCTTCCATTCACTAGTCTGGCACACAGGATTCTACCTGCTAGGGTTTTTTTTTAATACAATAACACTAGGTGAAATTTTACTGCTTTTCTGGGAGTAACCAATTTGCCTGCCAACCATAAACCTGTTGAGTGTTGTGGGGAGAAAAAAAATTGGAACAAGAGACAAATTTAATTCCAAGTAGGTCCCTTCCTGATTCCTTCTCTTTATTTTCTCGTTTAACAGCTTTGTATGTTGTTGTTTTTTTTTAAATTTGTGCCATTGGAATTGTGGGTGAATTAAACCTTCTACTTTTTTATTATGCCCCCCCAAAATTTTTCTTTCCAGCATGTAAATTAATATATTAGTAAAGGCTTCTCTTTCTATCACCAAAAGAAAATAGATTCTAGAGGATATTTATAATTCATGTTCCTCTCTATGTTCTCACCTAACCAAAGGACCACCATAACTGAGCTACTGAACAGCCAGGTTCTGGAGGGCATAAGGAAGACAAAGAAGACAAAGTCTGGAAAAGGCCAGGAAAAAGAGGGCACATGATTTTGTTGTTGATCAGTCATTTTGGTCACATCCAAATCTTTGAGATCCCATTTGGCATTTTTAGTAAAGATACCATTTCCTTCTCCAGATCATTTTACAGATGAAGAACTGAGACAAACAGAATTAAGTGACCTATCCAGGGTGACATAGCTAGGAAGTGCTTAGGCCAGATTTGAACTCGGAGACAAATCTTCTTGCCTCTGTGCCCAAGTTTTTGTGCACTGAACCACCTAGGTGCCCTAGAGTACATGATTAGCTCATAAGTCAAAGTAAACATGATGGCCAATCTTCAAAAGATAGAGGCCAGCTAGGTAGCTCAAAGGCTAGAGAGCCAGGGATAGAGTCAAGAAAATCTGGGTTCAAATCTGTCCTATGAGACTTCCAAGCTGCGTGACCCAGGGCAAGTCATTAAATCCCAATTGCTCAGGCTTTATCACTCTTCAGCCTTAGAACCAATATTTAGTGTCAATTCCAATGTAGAAGTTAAGGGTTTAAAAATAAAATGGTAATAAGAGATAGATTAGTGATTTTTTTGACAGGTAGTGTTGAAATACCTTTATTTTTTTTTTTGCATCCTTGGTTCCCTGCTCAAAGCTACTGTTCAAAATAAGCCTTTTCTACAAAACAAAAGAAAAACAAAATCTCTCCAAAATTAGACATTTATGTATTTCATGGCTGTACTGCTAAAAGTTAAATAAAGCTTTCACCATAAAGCTTCTTCAGTTTACAAAAAAACCCAAACACTAAGCTTTTAAATCCCATATTTCTTTTCACTCTAAATTGCAGCCATTCTATCATGTCTATCACATGTTGGGAATATACATTACCAGAATCCATTTTCTCTATTCACTTTTCATTAACTCCTTTTATTTCTTTTATTTCTTTTTTTTTAAACCCTTAACTTCTGTGTTTTGGTGCCTAAGTGGAAGAGTGCTAAGGGTAAGCGATGGGGGTCAAGTGACTTGCCCAGGGTCACACAGCTGGGAAGTGTCTGAAGCCAGATTTGAACCTAGAACCTCCCATCTCTAGGCCTGACTCTCAATCCACTGAGCTACTCAGCTGCCCCCTACTTTTATTCTTACAATGGAAAGTTGACTGTAAGGAAATGACTGAGACACAAAATATTAAAAAGTCACTAAAATTGCAGAGGAAAGGAAGGAAGGGAGAAAAGAATGGAGAAAAGAAGAAGATGAGAGACAAAGAGGGAGGTTTGGGAGAAGAAAGGCATTCGATGCTTTTCTCTATCTCAGCTGTCTAGACTCTGTTCTCTCTCATTGATACATTTATCAGCTTGTTTAAAGCAAGATCCATTGCCAATTTTGTGACCTTGAAAAAACTGCTTTAAGACTTCTGTCTTGTATAATGTGCTCATCTGTAAAAAATAAATGACATTATCAACCTTTTTTCAATGATTGTTGTGAGGATGAGTTAAGAAAGTATGCCATGTGATTGATGACACAGGAAGAAACCAGGGGAAATGTGCGTCGGCTACTGGGGGGGGGGTTTGGGGGGAGAGAGTGCAAGAACATGAATCATGTAACCTTGGAAAATTTTTTTCTAAAAAATTAAAAAAATTAAAAAAAAAAAGAAAATATGCTCTCTTTCTCTCAGCATTCACTGTTGTTCCATGCTGGGGTGCTATTAATGGGGGTACCCAAAGTCACAACTAGATCCCAGTGAGTGATACCATGCAAAGAAGGAGTCTGAAGTCCAGGAAGACCCCATTACCACGGAAATGAATTTTCCGTCAAAAACAATATCCCATTCTTCATTTATGCACCAACACTGTACACTAGATCTTGGTCATTAAAGACTTTTTACATTTCTCTGTATAGGAATGGCCAGGCTTTGGGTCTGATAGCTCATTAGTTACATGTCAACTGTTAACACATTAAAGAGGAAGATGCAAAGGATAATCCTGCTAAAGCTATCTGTATGCTAATTAAATACTCAGACCTCTAGGTGCTGCAGTACTTACTTGGGCAGTCATCTGATAAGACAAGATGAAAATGCCCAAATGCTATGTTTTGATTCTATTAACTTATGCATAAGTATATCTTCTTCCTCTAAACAAATTTACAAAGCAACAAAATGAGTAGCAGCTCGATTGCCCTGTATTCGTCAGAAGGGAGGAGACCCAGCCCTGGTATGTCCATGCTATATAGATCAATAGCGTTGTTCAATACGGATCTCCTACTTCCCAGGCTCTTTCTTTTCTCCACACTGGATATGTGGACAAAATGCACACACCCCAAAATGTTTACGTTACAAAGGAGAAGCCCCCTAGTCTGCACAAAGAGCAGCAAGATAGGGCCTTGGAGATGGTCAGCTAGCAAGCATTAGTCATGGCTCACCTAGACAGCTGCCCAAGTCTTTGTAATTAGCCCTCTGGAAGACACTCTTAGCACTTCTTCCCTCTAAGAAGTCCTTATTCTCGGCCAATAATGCAGCCAGAGAAAAGTTCTATTCTAATTCTGTAGTCATTTAGGAATTAGAAAAATGTAGAACTTCAGGTGGATCTTTTGTCAGAGCAGAATGCTTTGAAGATCTAATTTCTCTCTGAAATCAGGACTAGACCTTTGATTAGGGACATTTTTTTTTCCTGATTGCTAATCTACTTGTATACTTACCCTTCTGGAAAATTAAAAAAAAATACTTTTCCCCATGGGAGCCAATCTACATCCAGGAAAATCTAGCCCTCCTACCTGTTGCTAGTACCCACCCAGCACTTCCTCATCTCTCAGAAGTAAATCATGGATGGCCAGTGGTAGGAAGAAATAGGGCTCAAATGGATATGTACCAAAGTACTGAAAATCCCCATTCTTGATGGTGCCTGTAGAGAGATCACTACAATTGATGACAGAGCTCCTGAATCCAAATCATGACTGCCACCTCTTAGTTGTGGGACCTTGGGAAAATCACTTAATAACTCTGAAATTCAGTTTGCTCGTGGGTAAAATGAGGCAATTGGACTAGATGACCTCTAAAGGACTAGAGCTATGATCCCCATCATCTTATAAAGAGACCATCCATTGGTATGTATGCATATACAACTACCTATATTCTATATATACTCATGCAGAAATAGGAACAAGAACCAAAAACCCTGTTTTATTACAAATGAAACATGGATTAAGGATTTTCAAAAGTCTCTCACTATTAACATTTTATAACATCACATATATCAATCATTTTACTTTTCAAAGAAAAGAAAACATTGCTGTTCTTTCAAATGTAAAAGTTAATGTTTGAAATCCATCAGCATCCAATGATCTGAAAATAAGGTAGCACAGTGCAATTAATTGTCTGTCCAACAGTCGACTTTCCCCATGACAGTTTGTGCATTCTTAAGTTTTAGGTTTGAGTTGAGTATAAATATTCCAGAAAATGACTGGGCCATAAATTATAAGTTAAGCTCAATCAGCCGAGTTAAGTGTCTTCCCTTAATTCCCAGCCCCTACCTATCTCAGGAAGTTAAGGTATAGTGATCAAAGTTGGATCAAGTTTGAAGAAAATGTTGAGAGTTAAATCGATTCTGGCAACTTAAGTCATTCAACCCCCTAGAATAGTTTTGGGTGCTAAAACATTAATAAAAGCTGGAGAATGTTCTATTCCTGTCCAAATAGCCTACTGCCTTCATTATCAAGTCCCTTTGAATATTTTTGAGTGTTTATAATTATGTGAAACACTCCCCTAACCATAATCAGAGTACAGGACATAACACCACTGATAATTTGAGAAAATGTGTACTGCAGGTTCATCAGTATGATGAGCAATGTTCATGGATTACAATAATCCTTTATCCTGTCTATTTAACCAATTTTGTATGTGTAGAGCAAAAGGAGCCTCATTTTTACAGATGAGGTAAATACTCTCCAATCTAATATGTTCAAATATTTATGAAGCTTCCAGTTCAGCAGTGAAGAATTTTGGTATGGCATAATAAAAAGAGACAGGAATAAATAGGTAATGGCTAATTAGCACAGAAATGGATTGCTAATATTTTTGGCTAATATTTGTTGAGTACCTATCATGTGCTCAATATTATGCAAACCAAAACATAGAAATTTCCTTTGTCCTTCAAAAGCCTATGTTTTAAAATGAAAAGTTTGATACTGTGCAGGGAAAATTTTCATGACAACACACTCAAAGAGAATGTGTAACAAACATAATGGTAGTTTACATTTCTGTAGCTCTTAATGGATTACATTAGAGAGGTGTGAAACATGCAGACCATGGCACTCCTAAGTGTGGTCCATGCCAGATTAAAATTGATCAGCAAGTATTTAATGAAATAAATGAAAATACAATAAAAATAAATAATATTATGTTTCAAAACTAAGTCAAGGGGCAACTGGGTAGCTCAGTGGATTGAGAGCCAAGCCTAGAGATGGGAGGTCCTAGGTTCAAATCCGGCCTCAGACACTTCCCAGCTGTGTGACCCTAAGCAAGTCACTTGACCCCCCATTGCCTATCTTACCACTCTTCCACCTATAAGTCAATACACAGAAGTTAAGGGCTTAAAATTAAAAAAAAAAAACTAAGTCAATGTGTGAAAGAGATCTTTCCTACATAGTTTGTGGTCTCCGTTTCTATTTGAGTTTGACACCACTGGTTTAAAAAAGCTCTTGTATCACATTAATCCTGTGAGTTAAAATAAATATTTAAAGGAAATTGAGGTAGAAAAGAGTTAAATGACATGACCAGTGTCTTATAATTAGAAAGCATCAGATACAGCGTTCTTCTGCCCCCAAAGTATTGTTCCTTCTATTCTACTGAAGCTCACATTCAATTATTTACAAATAGCCAAATACAAATTACTGAAGATACTATTTCTTATAGCAGAGCCCTGAGAATCAAAAGACTTGAACTCTAATTCCAGGTCTATCAGTAACTAGCTGTGTGATGTTAGCCAAGTCCCTTTGCCCACGCATGGCCCTCAATTTCCATTTCTCTAATAAGATACGGTTTAATTGAATATTTTAGTAGTCTCTTTTAGTTTTAAAATTCCATGAAATCCATACTTTCTATATGTCAGTGAACTAGAAGGACCTTGGTGGGGTAGGGGGGAGAATTAAAAGGTTGAGGATTCAATTCAGAGCTTTAAAATTTTTGGCGTGCAGGATGAACATTTTAATAATCTTTTATAGTTTAACTGATACTAACAAAAGGAAAAAAACTTCAAATGGTAAAAATCAAGACCAGATTATAATCCAATAAAGTAAAAAACTGAATTTCCTATAGCTTGTACCATATCCATTATCCTATAATCCAATGCTTATACGTGTATGGAGGAATTCAATATATATTTATCTATGTTGAATAGATGCCACAAATTATATAAAGAAATGAAGTTCAATAGTAAAACCAAAGAGAGGCAGAATGGAGGTTTCTTAATATTTGCTTAACAGTATATGAATATAAGGTGTTTTTTAAATCTTTTTTCTTCACTCTTTCTTTTTCTTGTGACAGGAGGAGATTTTTAAAAGGTATGAAATTGTCCAGTCTTTGGTATCTCCTCCTCCACAAACTTTGTAAGTTGATTAAATGATTTCATAATGTTGTGAATAACATACGCTGTAATTGAAAATCCTTAATAAGGATACAAGTAGCCATTAAAAAGGTAATATTCCATAATAGATCCCATCTCCATTATCACATGAATGATTAAAAGATAAAGAAATACAAGATTCCATTGTGCTATTTGTTTGTTGACTGTCAAAAAGAGTTAGATTCCTGAAAATAAAATGTCACTTTAAAAGGTTTTCTTACAAGGTCTTACTCATCCATATATCCAAATTATGCAAAGTTATTAAAATTTCTTAAAAATAAATTTTGTTTAATCCTAGCAGGTCAGGCATAAAAATGGAGATTTATGCTCAGTGCATGTATTTGCTGCTGTCATAGCAGGGAAAATAGTAGAGAGTCCAACTTGTAGAGGCATTCTTTATAGATAGTGGGGTCTTTCAGATGCTATTGTGGCAAAAGCAATTTCTTAGGGTGCATCAAACTCTGGAAATATTTCAGATTCCCCACAATGAGAGTTATCAACTCAAAAATCTAGCCAACTATTCACACAAAAGGGAATGAAAAGTGTACAGTGTGTGTAAGCAGGCATCAATTTAGAACAAAGAAGAGTATGAGCAAAGCTTCTGTCCAAGTCAAGTATAATCAAAAAAGAAGATGGACTGCCCGTGTGGCAAAAGTCAGCAAAGATCACTGATGAGGTCCTTTATCCTGGTGTCCTCTTGAAGTCAAAATAAAATGAAGAAGCATTTCAAGTTGTTGAGTGATTCTTCAAGGTAAATCATTGGGAATACATTATCAAGATCCTCCTAAGATAGAGGTAAGGAGGGCTGGTTGCCCATCTGAATCCCTTAAATGAATATCTACAGTGATGAAATCAGATTATATTTAAGCATTTGGATTCTCTTTCAAATCTATTATACAGCAATCCCTTCTATTCATTATTGCTGAGAAACATCGAACTCTATCTTAATGGATTTTTTAGATAAATGGTTCTTATAAATATCTTTTTAAACTTTGAAAAAATTGAAATTATATTCCTGATGAATGAATAAAAAGCATTTACTAAGTGCTTGCTATATGCAAAGCCTACTGTTTAAGCCTCAGGATACAAGTATAGTAAGATAGTCTCTGCTCTCAAGGAAATCACATTCTAACAGGAAGACACCATATAGAGACAATTTTAATTCCAAGTTGGGTGGGAAAGCCTTGTGGTTCTTAGGGTGCAGTTACAGAGTAGATGGTCATGTCTCTAATATCATTTATGATCAAAATCATGTACGTTTCTGATTCGGATAGGCCAAAGGATTTTTCTGGCAAGAATTTTCCTCTCTGGGTTTTCAGTTAGTATGACTAACACTTGCAGAAGCAATTGTTTGGTGACTAAAGACACAACTTTATGAATTGTTATTCCCAAGGATTTGCAGTTAAGAGTCCTGAGATATTTCCAATAGAGTCTGAAAAGATTGGGTGCTCCAGGTGGTGACGGGTTGTTTGATTTATCCCGTCTCTCCCTTGCTGCTTTGGCAAGGCGGACTAGCCTTTCCCCTGTGGATAGCAATTGCTTGGTGGTTGGGGGAAGGTTGGCCTCTTCTCCACATGAATTTCTTCCTTAGATTTTCACTATGATGACTAGACTGGAAAGGGTACTGGTAGTCTAGAAGAGTAGTTGGGAGTTGCAGAGTTGGGGCACTGTCATTCCCAGGGCAACACAGTCTCCATCCAGATCTGTGTCTTCTTAAAAAGAAAGAAAACTACTGAACAAAATTCACTTTTTGATGGCACGGGCATTTTCTACTGCTGTCCTCAGGAATCAAATTAATGTATCAGGTTGCTTACTCCACACTAAATATTCTCAGGTTGTTTTACTTTTGTTATTCTTGTGTTTATTATTTTTCTGTCTTCTTTTTCTCTGTCAAGCTACGTGTTATTGGAAATCAGTGAATTAACTCTTAAGAATTCTGAAAAACTGCCCTTCAAATCTGCTGCTTTCAAAATACTGCTAACTAGATAATGAAATAACCAAGCTTAGTAGAGTTGTGTTTGAAATAATGGCAAAAAAGTTCTCCTCGGAGTCCCTTTGGGGCTTTCCTAGCAGTAGAGCATATGCTTTGTTATCTCTATCTGAGTTTCTTTGAGGCTTTTTTTGTCGGGGCTGGGGGAAGTGGCAACTCAAGCTAATAAAATAAATTATGGATAATAGTGGTTATAGGTTACATACTCTCTGAAAAAGTAAGCTTTTAAAATATTTTTACTCATTAAGAACACTGAAAAATATACCATTTTTAAAGTTATTATTTTAACACTATTAAATATATTATTTCATTTTCTTTGTGCCTCTAGCACATAGCTCATGGCCTAGTGATTGCCAGGTTGATTAATATTTTGTGTTAAAATGTGAGAACATTTTTTGAATCATTCACATGAAAAGGCATTTCTCTGAAGAAAGAGGAAAGAACCTGTGCTGTCTCTTCCATAGATTTACCTCCCTAGTAAAACACAAGGTTTTTAGAGATTGACAACTTTTTTTTTAACCTTTACCTTCTCTCTTAGAATTGATACTAAAAGTAACCAAATTAGAAAAATGATAAAGGCCACACAATGGGCATTAAGTGACTCAACCAAGGTCACACAGCTAGGAATTGAACCTAGAATTTGAATCCAGGAATCCCTGTCTTGAGGACTGGAGCCAAATAGCTGTCTCTGGTAGTAACTTTTTAATCACTGTCTTTATATGACAAGAGCCTAGTATGGTTCCTTGAATAGAATAGGTATACTCCTGTATGTGTTTGTGTGCACTTTTATGAGGGGGTGTATCTATACAATATACAAAAATATATCTACATATATGGTCACACACACACACATATATATATATAAATGTATATATACATGTACTTATTTATAGCTTTATTTATTTATAGGTTTATATATATAAAATATCTGTTTTCTGTTGACTTTGTTTAATCAGAAGAGCTATAGCTGATTATGATCTTATGAATTAACATTGCATATTTTTAGTGCTAGATAGACCACACAAAAGAGATGTAGCAACCGAGAGATTTCATTTGTAAGCACTCAAGAAAGGGGTTCAGTATGTTTTTAATCACATTATCTGCGAATTATTTTTGAGAAATGTCTGTGACTTGTAAATTTGAAAACTTGCAAGCTATATTTGAGATGTTTTAAAGTGGTATTCCTAGTTTATATTTTAACATTTTCTTTCTTCTATGCTATGTGAAGGATAACATGCTCCCAGTGGAATAACAGCTATATAATTATTAGCATGAAATAGTCAATGTTGAGATAAAATATATAAAGAATTGATGACACATTCATAAAAATCGTGATATTTTTATGTTACATCTACTATAGAAATTTGGTGGCAATTAAGAGAAAAGATTATTTTCCTTTTGGTCAAAGAAAATCACATTGTATAGAAAATTTAAATCCTAGAAAAGAACACTATCTGTTATCTGTTACAGATGGCTGCTTCTGTTTTCAACTGTACTGGAGAAATGCCAGCAGAGAATCAGGAGATATTGTATTGGAGATATGCCAGGAGGGTATCAGGAGGAACCTTATTGAAAGAAAGGCCTGGGATCATGTCCAAAATTAGAATGTAAGACATGTACCAATATACTAGGAAGGAATTTTGATCAGGAAAAAAACGAGCATTTGGAAACTTTTTAATTACAGGAACACAAACATGAATCAAAATGCTTAATTGAAAAAGGAAGTGATGCTAATGTCTTTGATGCCCGGTATTAAGGATGGAGACTGTCAGAAAGATGAATTTCCCTTAAGAGAACTCCCCTAAGAGAAGTGAGCCCCAGACACTGAATCCTATCTGTTCACAAATAAGGAATTTCACCCCATACTTTAAAAGATCTAATTCTGACAAGGGAGGCCAAGAATTTGCTCTGACCTTTCACTCTATGTCCCATAAAATCCCCAAATAACTCCAGCTATACTAACTTCTGGTTTAGGCTTTTTTTTTGGCATGAAGGGGTTGAAAACAAACAAGCTCAGTCATTAGAAGAACTAAAATTTACTTACAGCTTCCCAACAGGCTGACCATCTGTGGGGTCCTCTCTCTCGTCTCCTCTTTTGTCCCCACCACCCTCTCTCTTGTGCTTAGCCTTATCCCTTCTTTCCTATCACTAAAAACATCTGTACACAGGAATTTTCATTTAAAAGTTGGCATTTACCTTGTTGCAATATATTTATCTCTTGTTCAACAAGATATCTCACTAAGTTAAAAACCACCTCAGCAAAATAAATGTCAACTTTTTCATGAAAACTACTGTGCCTGACAGAGGCAAGAGATTCATTTAAGCTGAATCGTTGGGTTGTAAGAAGCCAAAAGCATTTTAGTGATTTGATAGAAGCTCCTAGATTACATCATATACCCCACCATGGATGTCTTAAATTAACATACATTTTCTTGAAGTAAGAAAAAAGATATCATTATGCAAAATGCTATTCTTGGAGTCTGTAAAACTCACCTTCAAATTCTACTCTGGCCCTGACTAATCAAATGTGGCTACACAAATAGTGTAAACTCTCTGAGACTTTAAATTCAGAATGCATTGTCATCTTCCTCCAAGGCAGTGATTCACAAAGTGGGCGCCACCGCCCCCTGGTGGGTGCTGCAGCAATCCAGGGAGGCAGTGATGGCCACAGGTGCATTTATCTTTCCTATTAATTACTATTAAAATTTAAAAAAATAATTTCCAGGGGGCTAAGTAATATTTTTTCTGGAAAGGGGTCAGTAGGCCAAAACAGTTTGGGAAACACTGCTCCAAGGGAATGAGTTTCCACAATGGGAGTTTAGAAACCATTAAAATTACAGGTGCTTGACATATATAGGCTTTCAAATAATTATGTTTCAATAGAAAGAATGCTACCTGGTTGGCATTACGGCAATTAAGGTTCATAAAAGTTCAGGAATACTGGTTTCTCTGGCCACTGGAAACCAATCCATGGCAGTACCAAGCACACTTGTAAATATGTTAAAGGAATTATTATTTTACCAGCACGGGAAACTCCCAGTGTAGAAATTCCACTGTGTAAAATGTAATATTTCTATAACTTAGGAGTTATTCTAGGGAGTTGCCGATGGAACTTGGGAGTGAGGTGCCTTGACTCAGGTCACACAGTAAGTAAATGTTAGAGATACGATTTGAACTCCTATTTCTTGACTCTCAGCTCAGAACTCCCCCTGAGCCCATGCTACCTCAGTAGGTGCCTGTCGTTGGCGATAGAGAAGAGCTGGCGGTTGGATTTCTGGGGCTATTCTCACTATCTTGAAATAAAGTCGTCCCACCTGCTAACTTCCAATTTGCCTGGAAGTAGAATGTACCAGGCTGAGCAGAGATAGAAGCCCCCATTGCATATTTTTGAAGAAAGAGACAGTTTGTCTCCCATCCAGTAACCCCTTTTCCTTCGTATATGAACACACGAAACATATTCATTTTTATTCGAGGAAGAGGTTTCTCATCAATGTGGGAAACTCCTTTCACTGTTGAAAATGAGCAACTCTTCCATACCTTATTCTCTTAAAGAGTTGACTAACGTTGACTAAGGACTTTGTAGTCAGCATCAAAATTATGGCATCACGTAATTTTGAGAGTTGAAAGAGAACTCAGCAACCATCCAACCTGCTCAGACATAACAAATGTTATCCATTCTCTGCTAAAAGACTGCCACAGAATAAGAACTCATCACTATCTCGGACAGTCCATTCCACTTTGGGACAGCTCAAATGGCTGGGAAATTGTTTCAACAACAAACCTAAATATGCTTCTCTGCAGCTTCTACCAAAGCAACTTGGTGGCTCATTGGATGGGCTATTGAGCCTGGAGACAGGAAAACTCATCCACCTGAGTTCTAATCTGGCTTCAGACTCTTACTAGAAAGGCGACCTTGCGACAGTCACTTCACCTTGTTTACCTTTTTTTTCTTCATCTGTAAAATGAGCTGGAGAAGGAAATGGCGAACCACTCCAGTATCTTGGCTAAGGAAAACCCAGATGGGGTTACACAGAGTCAGACCAGGTTGAAATGGCTGAACAACAACAACAAAAGCTTCTACCAAGGGGTTCTGCTTTTGCCCCAGGGGCCAAACTGAAGAAAGTGAATCCCTTCTCCACAGAGCAACTCTTTAAATATTTAATTACAGTTAACACCTCCACCTGGAGCCTTCTCTCCTCCAGGTCTTTCTGACATCAAGGCTGGCCCTCCATTTCTCCATGTTATTCCTGTTAACTGCTGAGCAAGAAGAATGGATGTAATCTTCACTTGGGATGAAGAAGCAAGTGAGCGTGGGAACTAAGGAGACTGGAGAGGCATCCTACAAAGCAAGGATGGCTTTAACAAGAACAAATACTGATTTCCTATAGCCAAAACTATTTTTAATGGATCAAACTATTATCACAATCAGAGCAAATGGCCAACAGATGACTGACAAAAAGTCAAGCCTTGAATTCACTTACAGCAGGCTGAGGGATCTTCATCACTTTGGTCAGAACAATCTTGCTGATAATCACATTCCAAACCAGAGTGAATGCACTGGCCACTGGCACAGGAGAATTCTTCCACCCCACAAGGGCTTGCTTTGTGTGTCTCTTCACAGGCATAGACCTGGAGGCTGTCTAAGCTGATAAATCCTTCCCTGCTTTGTGTAGTCCCTTCAAAAACAAACTAAAGAAATCAAGTTTTAAAACATTTTAATAAACATAAAATGAGTCTTAAAAATGCTTATGGAGAACAAGTGCTAACACAGCCTGTTAGTAATAAAAATGAAACATTGGCCTGTGTACTGATGTTGTATTCATTTTTACATGTGTTTATTTTCTTCATTAAAGATTTTTCAAGTAACAATTGTCCCCTCCTTTATCCTTATGTCCCCAGGGCCACCTAAGCAGCTAAGTGGCATGGCACATTCAGCACTGGGTCTGGACTCCAGAAAATCTGAGTTCAAATCCAATCTCAAACACTTTCTAGCTGTGTGCCCCTGGACAAGCTACTTAATGTATGTTCAACTCAGTTTTCTTCACAGTAAAATGGGGAGAATAACAGCACCCTACCTTACAAGGCTGTTGTAAGAAAGGAATAAGACAATATTTGTAAAGCACTTAGCACAGTGCCTGGCATATAGTAGGTGCTTAATAAATACTTATTGATTGGTTCACAAAATGTGAAAGAAAGCTCAATCTACAAAGAATGAGTTCCTGTTTCTTAACAGGGAGTATAGGTATAGATATAGATATAGATATAGATATAGATTCAAATGATATTAAAAACTACATATATATTATGTACATATATGTAAAATGTATATATATACATACATATATATAAAACTACATACATATATACACACGAGACAGATAGAGAAAGAATAATAGGACCCACCCCTGAGGGTAATTTTGAGGATCAATGTAGTCTTTCTTTTTCTATCTATCCATATACACACAAACACACACATATATGGAGGGAGGAAGGGAAAGAGAGAGAGAGAGAGAAAAGAGAGAGAGAAGAAGAGGGAGAGAGAAAAAGGGAGAGGGAGGGAGATTAAAATATATACATTTATAGAGATTTATATATATAGATATATACCTTTATACTTTACCTAAAATCAAAGGAATGTAAACTCTAAATCACATCTCATACAAGAAAAAAAATAGTTGATAGTCATTTAATGTTTCAAGGTTTGCCAAATGTATTAAATATACTAAATAATTTAGGCCACTGCAAACATCTCTGTGAGGCAGCTACATCTGGCATTCTTCTTCTTCATTTTAGAAATGATGAAACAGGCTTAAAGATATTACTTATTTTTCCTATGGCTACACAGGTAATAAGTGTCAAAGACACTTGGAGTTATTGTGACTCCAAGACCCACAGTATTCTGCATGCTCTAGTCAACTAGAATGCTAATATTTTGGAATAAATCTTTAGAAAAATAAAATTTCACTTAAAATCATGTCCTTTGATAATTATACAGGGTTTCTACTTGAACTTTGGGCAAAAAAAAGAAATCAAGCATGTAATGAAGAAACCTAGATTTTGAAATTTGATGTGATATCACATTTAGATTATAGAAATTATCCTATTTCTTCATTACTGGAATGGTAAGTGTAGTGAGCATGATGAATGTTTGGAAACTAAAAGCATCTTCCAATGTACATAAAAACAACAATATGATTAACAAGTCAAAGTAGATAGCATTAATTAAGCACCTATTACATACCAGGCCTGGTGTCGAGTACTTGACAGTTCCAGCAACCAAACTATTTATGTCTGTTTTTTGCTGTAAGTTAGAATCTGAAACTTCATTCAAATTTTATCCTTCAATGATATACAGTAAATGATATCCCCAAACCAATGTAACACCAGGGCCTTTGGGGGTAAAAACTAGCTGTCAGCAGGAAACAAAAATAAGAATGTGTGGGGGATGCGGAAAGGTGAATGTAACAAGCTAAAAGAAATACTGAACTTTTCTGGGTTTGCTGTAAAAATGATATAGTTCAGGCAAGCTAGCCTATGTATAATGTTGAATGCAAAGAGTAAAATGTCGCCTTCTCTACAAATCTTGTTCTGTTTCTTATTTGGGAATGCAGAGCTCTAAGTCTGGAGGACAAAGCAACAAGCTCGGTGGAGATAATCCAAATGCAAAAATCTTCCCCAGAACTTTATCATTATATCCCTGTATAAATAGACACAACCCATACTTGTTTCTTTTTTAATTCATTCCAGATAGAATAAATGCAAACAAACCCGAAGAGCTTCCCCATTATAGAGGAGCCTTGCTAATAATCTCAATCCCTGTTGAATATAAAATTTTAGTAGCTTCTCTTCAATTTTTTATACTTAGCAGTAATTCATGTCCTAGATTTACATAGCTGGCCATGGACACATCAACATAAAAATGACTACATATATGACACTGTCACATCTAATAAGAAGGCAAAGTCAAAATAACAATTTTTTTCTCTGCCTGTCTCAATGTTCAATGTAACTCTATGTCAGAGTGGTAAATAAAGGCACTGCCTGAAGCTGGGGAAAAGGAGAACTATGGGAATAGAGAGAGAGCAGAGCCATGTTATCAATCCTCTGTCCAAGTAAAGACGTGCACTTTTGTGAGCATAGGAACTCTTTCCGCCAATGCAGATCTAATAAATCTCAGACATCGAGAGGTTAAGATTTGCCCAGGATCACAAATCGGGTGTCAGAGGTAGGATGGGATCCCAGTTTTTCCTGATTTCAAGGCCCTCACTCCATCCATTAAGCCAGTCCAACTTAATAATTGTTCTACTCACATCATATCGGCCTCAGTAGTGAAAGAAGCATCTTGGCTACATTCTTAATTTTGAGACTCATAAGGAAAAAAGAATTTCATGTTGTCAAAACAAAAATGCATAGGAAATTTTTATTAAAAGAGATACATATGGACCATTTCCCCATTCGTACCTTAAATGTAGTTATGGTCTCTGGGACAGACACGTCCATTTTCAACCACTCACCCATGGTTGAAACATCACTTGTCCATAGTATTTCTTTCTCCTGTGGATTGCAAGGAAGTATTTTCATGTATTATCTCTTAAAGCAACTCCCTTTTGTCCCTAAACTCAGTCTTACAATTTATTTTAAAATTTTATTAAGAAGATCATAGACTTAAAACTAAAAGAGATTTTTAATGGCCATCTGATGCACCCCTTCATTTTATAAATTAGGAAACTGAGGCTTCTCAAGGTTAAGTGGCTTGCTCTAAGATCATACAGGTATAAGCTGTAGTGATTCCCAAAGTGGGCACCACCGCCCCCTGGTGGGTGCTGCAGCGATCCAGGGAGGCAGTGATGGCCACAGGTGCATTGGGGGGTGGTGAATAACTGTAAAGGGGCGGTGATAGAATGTGATGGGGAGCACTAAGTAATATTTTTTCTGGAAAGGGGACGGTAGGCCAAAAAAGTTTGGGAACCACTGCGTAGAGGTACTACAGAGAACACAAACATATATATACATATACATATATATATACATAATACATCCGCTGTTACAAATAGGTAGAGAGAAATTATCTATCTAGACAGCTATCCCTTCTAACAAAAAATTAAAAATATATATAATTAGTTCAGTAAAACTAACACTAACTTGAAGCAAACAAAACCACCCAAAGAGTACTTAATGCAGTATTTAGAATTAATCCCATTCTGACATAAGTCATGTACCTGTAGAGAGCTGCCTTTTATTACAATGAAATAAAATGGTACCTTCTTTTTGGCAGGTGACATTTAAAGTTGCCAAACCTCTGACAGTGGCTCCCTCCCCTTAGACAATGCCACAAGAAGAACAATATGGGTTCTTAACCCTTCCCAATTGGAATTTGGAGGAATTTTTTTTTTGTCTTTGATGTAGAACCAATAGTATATTAGTATGCATTAATGGCTAGGCATAAGTGATTATTTTATATGCATAAAATCTTAATGAGGAATATTTCAATTTAAGGCAAATGCAGTAGGTTGAGGTGGCAACCCAGGAAAAAAGTGCAATTCCAAGTGCTGTTTTACTGTTGGTTAGGGTTGAAGGGAGGAGAGGTCCCATGGCATGTAGGATATTGGGAAGGGTGAGGAAGTAGACTCCAAGGGAAGGACAAAACAGAAAGGATCCAGTGGAGTCTACGAGGGGGAGGGGGAAGTCACTGAAGGAAGCCTAGGATAGCCCTTAGAAAAAACACCCACATGGATGTCAGTGACCTAGAACAAAGCCCCATTTGCCTCAGGCTAGTTTGGGCTCTGACCTTATTCTGAGTATGTTATGAGTAAAAATAAAATTTTGTGAACTGGTCCTACTAACCTAAGCAGTATTTATAATATTGTTTCCATAAAAAAATGGTGTTCAGGGTTTCAAATAAACTTCAAAAGAACTTCTGGAACATGACACCAATCTCACCTGGGCATATCATGATATGTGATTTTTAACATCTCCTTTTCCTGTTCTCTGTCAAAGTTCTTTGGGTCTCAAGCAACATGTATTTGAATGGGTGTTGACTTTTCTGGGTGAAAAAAAGTGTTTTATCCTAATCCTAGCACACAACACAGAACCTGCCATAGAGAAAACACTGAATAAATGCTCACTCTTTCATTGCTTCTTGACTATAAGCCAAAGATTATTGACCTATAATGGACCAGATCCAAAATATTCACTGGAACTCCATGTTTTTAAGCATTATAACAAAGATGATCCCACATTTGGGAAAATAATCATATCTTCCTTTTAATCTTCTCTTAGAAAATGTCAGTCACTTTGACTTGCCCATGTATTACACCTCCTGTGAGAAAGATGGACTCTGATGTTCAAAGATGCTTACCTCTTTGTTCTGTCATTTCCCATCATGCATCAGGACTGTGAAAATGAACTGAATGACATCAAAATCACTCAGCCAGAGCCCTGGGTTTCCCTCTTTTTCTACCTTTATTATGAGCCAAGAAACTATACTTGAACATGACATTGAGGTTCAAATCAAATTCTACATGATGTGCATTTTTTCTGGGAACTTTTAAGCGTTTATCTCCAGAGCAACCTTACCCATCCTAATATTTTCCTTTTTTTTATTCATTTCATTCCTCCCAAAGAGTTCCCCCAACTTATCTATTTTCAGATCCCTTGTGTCTGAATCCTCTACCCTGAATTTCAAATTCTAAATATATTAGAATATATCCTACATATATTTTCATGTATACTCAAATTCATTACAGAATGAAAGAAATAAACATTTATTATGCGCCTAAAATGTGCCAGGATCTGACCCAAACAACAAATCTAGGATGTCAGTGCTATTATCACTCCCTTACTGTTGAAAATTTAAGGCAATTAGAGGCTAAAAGAGTTGCTCAGAATCACACAATTGGTGCACTCAGTGTTTTTTTTTTTAAATTGTATTTGAATGCAGTTCTTTCTGATTCCAGTCCTAGAACTCACAGCTTATCTACTATGTCACCTAACAAACAAACAAACAAACAACAAAAAAAGAGTCAAGATTGAAAGAGACTCCTCGGAAGAGAGGAGAGAGTGTCAGATTTGTTGTTGGATCATCTCTGCTTGAATTCCGATTCACCACTTACTAGCAGTGTGACTTTGCTCATTAATCTCTCTGGGTCTCCACTGACTCAGATGGGATCCCCTAATCCCTATGGATGTCTTAAGCATCTCCTCTAGGAGTGCTTTCCTAACCTTCCTGCTGTGGCCACTAACAGATGGGACCTCCAGAAATCATGATCTAAGTTCCCAGGGCAGTCACCACTCAGTTCCAGGAGTACTTGCCTGTTGCTGACTTTCTCTTCATTGATATGTAAGTATCAATTCACCTCGTTGACTATATTTATAAAGCCCTATTCCAGATTATATTTTGTATCCCATCCAGAGGGGCAATCTTGTCACCTACCCTGGCATCACATATTCCCTTTATCAAGCTTTCTACCTCTAACTAGGAACACAGTTAATACATGGATACTAAAATTCTTTCTGAAAAGGCTCTGCTGATTCCCTGGAATATTCTCCCTCATTTCTGCTTCCTAATTTCCCAATTCCCGAGACTTTCCTCTAAAGTCTCACTTTCCACCATAAACCTTTCTTAGTCTTCCTTAATCTTAGTCCCTTCCCTGGGAGGTCATCTCTAGTTTAAATTTCATATATTTTGTTTGTGCATAGAAGTGTCATGTTGTCTCCTTATTAGCTCTCCCTGAGCTTAGGGACTATTTTTATTGGGAGGAATGGGGTTCTCTTTCTTTATATTCCCCCTTCTTAGAACAATATATAGCACATCGTAAGTGTATAATAAATGCATGTTGACTTGACATCAATTCATCATCCTTGTAACTCCTCAGGCCACAACACCCTTTTCTAGACTCCATTTCTCTGTTTGTTCTCTCATCTTATTAGAATGTTCCAGGAATTGAATCATCTTCTCTTTATTGAATCATCTTCTCTTTATATAATCAGGATCCAGCCCAGAACCAACAACCAATATTTTTTTTTGTGTTATTCAGTCATTTTTCAGTCTTGCCCAACTCTTTGTGATGGCATCTGGTGTTTTCTTGACAAAAATATTGGAGTGGTCTGCAATTTCCTTTGCCAGCTCATTTGAAAGATGAAGAAACTGAGGCAAATAGGATTAAGTGACTTGTCTAGGGTCACACACTGGTAAGTGCCTAAAGTTGGATTTGAACTCAGCTCTGACTCCAGGCGTGGCACTTTATCTTCTGCACCATCTAATTGCCCCAGAGTAATGCAAAGTCAGTGCTTACTAAATGTTTTTATGAATTATATATTATGTTATGATTACCACGTGCTTTGCACAGAGTCTGGCAAATAGTAGGCATTTAAGAAATGTTGATTTGAAAAAGTATTATTGTATATCACTCGATCTATAAATGGTCATTTACTATTATTCTTCCTCCTGTTCAAAACCACTTAATGCTAACATCTTGCCTGTTCATTTCAGAGACCATATAAACACACTAAATTAACATTCTGCCCAAGTTACTGCTAAGGAGTAGTAATTAGCAGGCAGTTAGCTGGGTAGCGGATAGATCTCTAGACCTGGTCAGGAAGACCTGAGTTCAAATTTGACTTAGTAGCTGTGAGATCCTGGACCAATCACTTAACGATCTATCTGCCTCAACTTCCTCATCTATAAAATGGGAACAAGAATAGTACCTATTTTCCAGGGTTGCTGAGAAAATAAAAAAAGGAATATTTGTAAAATATTTTATAAGCCTTACATCGTTATATAAATGCTAGTTTGCGAAGCTGTCTGAGGACGACAAGGTCCGAGACCCAGCCTCACATTGCCTGGCTTGGAGCTATTTCTGTTGAGCAGGACTGCGCCACAGTAGACTGGACGTGGGGTTAGGAGAGACATTCGTTTTTCTTTCTATTATTTTCTCCTCCACCTCTGTTATTCGACATCGAAGACATCAGTGGCACCACCATAGATGCTTTTAGTATGACTGTTGTGGCAAGTAGCATTCATCAGTTTCCCCCACTTCCATTTTCTGGGAGTAATTTAGAGCAAATGGTCTCTTTTTACACAATGACTAATGGACTCCCTAAGCTCCATTTGAAGAGAAGTGATCACATTTACATTTTCCCCACAAATTTATCAAAGCACATTCCATACTAAATGGCTATTCATGACCCAAACTTAATGGCATCTCATGAATGAGATCTAGATTTTCCAAACACTCTTTTCTGTCCTGATGACACGAATCATAAAATAAAAATCACCGTAAACCCCCTCCCCCTGCAACAATAACAAAAAAAAGAAATAGACTTCTATTCTCTTTTTGTGCCCTGCTTTCAGGCTTGTGCCTATGTAACCTCAATGGATGGCACAGAAAAATTGAATACCTACCTAAAAAAAAGACCATTTCAACCGATGCTCTACTTTTTATTAGTTTTAAAAATTCCTTTTGCCTTCTTAGAATAAGACTGATAGAACTATTCTAATCTCCAAGGAAAACATTCCCCTAAAAGTATTCTTTTTTTTGCCTTCCTTTTTTCTTTCTTTTTTTCCTTTTTGTTCTCAATCTGACCTCCTCATTTCAACCAAGGACAAGAATGCTAAAACAAGAGCTTCCACTCAATTTGTATGAATCCTATCTAGTACAGGATAATTGTGCTAACTTTGGTGAAGCCCTAATTACAAAATAGTTGATTTTTATCCCCCAGTATAAAAGTAAAGGCAAATTTTATTACTGCAAATTCCAGGCATTTAAATATAGAAAATGGATACATCAAGGGGAAAAAAAGACAGAAAAATCAATCTATAAAAAATGTTGCACACTCGGAAATCTATGTCTCAGAATGGTGTGGGTAGGGACAGGTCACTAGAGCTACAACATCAAGGGAGAAGAGCAAGCCGACCTGAGACTCGGACCTGGCTAAGGTGAATAAGTCGCCTTGGGAGGTGACCCTCCCTAGAGGACTTGAAGCAAAACCTGGATGATTGTGCCTCTGGTATATTGTAGGAAGGATTCTCTTGTTTTTCAAAACTCTTACTTTTAATCTTAAATATTCTATATTTTTTCTAAGGCAGAAAAATGGAGGTTAAGTGATTTGCCCAATGTTACACAGATAGGAAGTATCTGAAGCCATATTTGAATCCAAGGTCCTTCCATCTCTCAGCCTGCCTTTCTTTCTATCCACTAAGCTGCCCTCTATAGGGAAGATTCTTGTTCAGACACTGACTTATTAGGTGGCCCCCAAAGCCTCTCCAATGCTGAAATTCAGTAACATGGGACCAAAAATGTTATGTCACATAGCCAGAGCCAGATTACTTTGTCTAAAATGCCATCAATTCCATTTTGTATTGTCTTCTCCAGCAAACCATCTCCACCCTTTTGAGAACTTTTAAGCACGTGCCCCTAGCCTAGCAAAAAATGGACATGATGAAGGCTCAACGCAGCTTAAAGGTTCCATGAAGAGGAGAGATAGGAAGCAATCCCCGAGGTTCCACCAGTACGCAGAAAGTAAGTCTCCATCCCTTCAGAGATAAAACAGGCATCCTCTCCCATTCCGTTTTAAAGGAAGCTTGGTGTGTCAGACTAGTGAGGACATTTCCAAAAATATTTTTACTCATTCAAAAAAATTTTTTAAATAACTCAGGCTAACTGAAAGGGAACTTTTTGGTAAGAAAAATTCTGATGTGGATTAACAGAACAGAACTCAAAGAATATATTTCAAAGGAACCTTCAAAGGCAGAAATTAATAACCATAGCCCTAGATAATGGTTATTGCTTTCCCAAAGTACATTTTGATTCTTTAACCTAATGATTCTTTAAACCTAAGCTTTGTAGGCTTGATGTTATTTTCAAAGTAACCCAGTGTCAATTAAACTGCTATACGTTAACCTCTGTAGGATCAACAAAGAATAATTCCTTCTTTTTGTTATTCTCCATGGAGGGCCTGGAATAAGATTCTACACAGTAAGTCCTCAGTAAATGTTATTATTGAATTAAAATGAATTTAAATTGGCTCCCAATTTTACAATTCTTGTTCCCCCAAAACCATTGACTTGGGATTACTATCACAGAAGTACCCTGCCTCCCAAAAGCCCAATTTCTCCCTGTAGCTCTTGTATCTATCCTATTCAATTCTTCTACTCTTTAGGACGTTTCTGCCTCTGCTTCAACCTCTGCCTCTCTCCCTTCCCTTTCCTCCCCTCTCTCTCTTCCTATTCACCGAATCCTTTAGAACTCCCACCTAATCTTTCTCTTCATCCTCAATCTCTTCTTTTCATTCTTTTTCCACATTCATAGCCTCAAAATATTCCTTTACTTTTCTCTCTCCCTTACTCCCAGGGCTATTCAATTTTTGTTTATTATAATTCTACATTTTTATTCATATATCCAACAATTAATTTTAGCCACCTATCTCTCACCAGTACTATTGTAAGAGGTCAGATGGTATAATATATGTGTGTATGTATATGTGTATATTTTTCCTTGTACTTTGCTTACTGATATACATGTTCTACCACTCCATATAGAATTGAAGCTCATGAGCATAATTTTCAGTTTTTCCATTATAATCCAATCATCAACATAGTGCTGTGCATGTAATAAATATTACTTATTTGCTGAATCAAAACGCATCAGCCTATTTTTGTTCCATCCATAGCAGTCTTTTTCTTTTGCCTTAAGAATTTTTTCAATTGTTCTCTAGCTTTCCTAATACATTTGCCTGCTTCATAATTTCCCTGTACCATTATTAAGATATTTCTTCTATGTTTTTTACTGTCTGAAAGCTTAATTCCATTTCTATAAGTGAATTTTCAGGAGAGAGAGTTTTCTGTAGGATATTTTCAGAAGAAAAGATATAGTGACATTAAAAGCCTACTTTAAATTTAATCTAGTACTCTTCTCATTCCCTAGTTTTCTACCTTACAGGCAACATAGTAGGCATTAAGAAACATCAAGGGTATACTTTGGAAATAAACATTTATAACAAACAAGATCTGACCCATAAACATAAACAGATGTCTTTGCCAGTGTGTTCCAGTACTAGAGAGATTACTAGCCCAGTGGGGCAACAGTGAAGTATGTAAGACCCATTGATCTTTACCTCATAGCAAATATAGTCAACAAAGGTGCCATCTGTTTTGACTCTTGATATGGACACTTGCCCATTGGAAAGAACTGGATAAAGACCAAACGGCTTCCCTTGATTCCCAAGAATGGTCAGATGGTATTGACTTAGAGTTGCTAAAAATCTGGGCTAGCTATAAAAGATTTTAATCCCATATATGAGCTTGTATTCTTCTTTTTCTCTAGTCCACATATGAAAGAACTTTTTGGAAATAAAGAAAATAGTTCTGGTAACTGTTTGAGTAGGTGATCGTGACTCAGTCCAGTTCTTTTCCTAATTTCTAAATAACAACAAATGAGTCAAATAATGTAATACGATGATAAAAAAAAGTGAGTAAAGAAAAATATTCTTATGGAGGAAAATCATCTTCCAGAAAAAAGAATATATAGCAAAGCAATTGACAAAATTAGTAAGCAAGTAAAATGAAAGAGAATATAAGTAAGATCTTGAAGGTCTTTGAAAGGAGAGAACAATATACAACCACTAACCCAGAATAAAAAATAAGATGATTACAAGAACCTCCAGAATGGTTAATAAATTCAGTAAGATAAACAATGCCTAGTACATAGCATCTTTATTGCTTTTTGATGACACAAAGATATGTTATCTACGAAGGAAGAAATGAAATCAGTAAAGGAATATAAAAGGAACTTGGGATAATGAGATAAGAATCTTAATAAATCAATGAAATGGAACAGACCAGATGAAAGACAAAAATATAAAAATGGAGGGCAAAATGATTAAATAACAGCAGAAGAAAATTGGAGATTCTACAAGTGAAATTAACTAAAAATTCTTAATCTTCCAGGAAAATGTGAATGATGAATATGAACTTCGAATTTCAGGAAACTATATTAAAAAATTTCCAGAGAATACTAGAAATAGGGTAAAGTGAAATATTATATCATCCACAAAATACTATCAGAAAGGAACCTCAAATTAAACCTTAGAAATGTATTTAGAACAAAGCTATCTCAAATTTCAAGTAGTTTATTTAGAAAACTTAAGAGCATAAAACCCCCAAATCCTAATAATAAGTGGTTCCAGAAATGAGGAAAGACACAATAAAAGATCATTATTTCAATGTGTTGTCAACAACAACAAGCAAAAAAAAAAACCACAAGGGGGTTGTTGGGGAGCTTAGTGGATTGAGAGCCAGGCCCAGAGATGGGAAGTCCTGGGTTCAAATCTGGCCTCAGACCAGCTGTGTGACCCTGGGCAAGTAACTTAACCCACATTGCCCAGCTCTTACCTCTCTTCTGCCTTGGAACCAATCCATAGTATTGACTCCAAGACAGAAGGTAAGGGTTTAAAAAAAATTTAAGTGGATTGAAAAATAATATCTGATAGTTAATGTGCTGAAATAAGTATAGAATTTATATACAAACATAAGTAAAATATATATTCTTATGAAAAATAAAGACAAACTATTAAATAAATATTCAATGTTCATAAACTATAGTATTATAATAAAAATGGCGATAGTCAGATTAATGCATAATTTCATTGCTGTCCAAATAACATCAGGATAATTTATTGGATTGTGCAGAATTAGACATTTTAAAACTAAACAACAATAAAATTAACACAAACGTAAAAAATTTAAAAATGGAACTAAAATGAAATTTATTATTTATTATTATTATTATTCCTGTTGACTCCTTAGGAGCATAGGGCCGCAACCATCTCACGCCAACGGACTCTGTTCTGGGCAACTTCCCCCAGCTGGGCCCATGTCATTCCAACTTGTTTTTGTTTCATTTTCGGCAGATCTTCGCCAGGTCTGTTTTGGTCTTCCGACTTTCCTCCTCCCTGAAGGGTTCCAGCTCAATGCTTGTCTGGCTACGTTGTCTTCCGGTTTTCGTAGCTTATGTCCTATCCATCTCCACTTACGTTTCTTTACGTCCTGACTAATGGGGTACTGGAATGTTCTTTCCCAGAGACTAGCATTGGAGATCTTTTCAGGCCATCTGATGTTCAAGATGTGACGTAGACATCTATTGACAAAGACCTGGAGTTTATTGGTGTTAGCGCTCGTCACTCTCCAAACGCAACCTCACCAAACCAACAAAACCGACGATCGCCTAGTCTGGAGGATTGCTCTCCAACAGAGTCCATGACGCGTGCTGGTGAAAGCCTCTGGGAAGCCAGCTCGCCGATAAATCTTCTGACGACCAAGGCAAAAACCAGAATAGCAACATAGAATGTAAGAACCTTATACGAAAGCGGAAAAATCGTTCAGGTAGTAAATGAGATGAAAAGATACGACATCAGGGTCCTCGGTTTATGTGAGACCAGATGGAATGGAAGCAGCCAGACCAGACTGACATCAGGCGAAACCATCATTTACTCTGGCCATGAAGACCTGGACCATTCCCACACCCAGGGAGTAGCGCTGCTCATGACACCTGAAGCAAAAAAGGCGCTGATAGGTTGGGAACCAATCTCGCCAAGGCTTATGTCAGCAAGGTTCAACTCAAAGGGGAAGAAGATCACCATCATCCAATGCTATGCACCCACCAATGTGGCAGAGGAAGGGGAAAAAGAAGAGTTTTACAGCTCCCTTCAGGCACTACTTGACAGCACACCAAGAAGAGACCTGAAGATCGTTATGGGAGACTTGAATGCAAAGGTAGGAGAAGACAACACAGGAAAGGAACTCATCATGGGAAGGCATGGAGTAGGCACCTGTAACAAAAATGGAGAGCTCTTTACAGACTTCTGCGCCTTCAACGATCTTGTTATTGGGGGTACTATATTCCCACACAAGAAAATTCATAAGTCAACCTGGACTTCGCCTGATGGAAGGACAGAAAATCAGATAGATCACATCACAGTTTCCCGCAAGTGGAGAAGAAGCCTTCTAGATGTTAGAGCAAGACGTGGTGCAGATGTGCCCTCGGACCACCAACTCCTGGTGGCAACTCTTAGAACCAAGTTGAAATCATTCAACAACCTTTCAGGCAGATTACAGCATAAGTTCAACTTGCAAGACCTAAAGACCAGAGAGGAAAAAGAAGCATTCAATTGCGAAATTAAGAACAAGTTCGCGGCCTTGACAGGACTCACGGGAGAGACAGTCGAAGACCACTGGACCAAACTCCAGCAGACCTGGAAGACCACCTGCGCAGAAGTCCTGAGAAAGAGAGAGAGAAAGCGCAAAGAATGGTTAACACAAGAGACATGGGCCAAGATACAACAGAGAAGAGATTTGAAACAGAAGATCAGCCAGTGCCAAGATCAACAGGAGAAAGAAGAACTTCGAACACGTACTGGGAAATTAACCGTCAAGTCAAGAAGAGCACAAGATATGACAAGAGACGGTTCATTCACGATATGACCGAGGAGCAGAAACAGCAGCTGGACAGGGGAACATGAAGAGGCTATACGAAATAACAAGAACTCTATCACGAAAGAACTACAACCCTAGCAAGCCAGTGAAGGACAAGACTGGCAAGACAATAACAAGCGATGCAGGGCAGAGAGCCCGATGGGCAGAGCATTTCAAAGAAATCCTGAACCGACCGCCTCCACCAACTGTTCCGGACATACCACCAGCCACCAAACTGCTTCAGGTGAACACGGGCCCACCTACCAAAGTTGAGATCATCAAAGCCATCAAGACCATGAAAAATGGTAAGGCTGCAGGTCCAGACGGCATCCCCCCTGAGGCACTCAAGGCAGACCCAGAAATGTCAGCGGAGATGCTACAACCCCTCCTGCAGAAGATCTGGGAACAGGAACAAGTCCCGACAGACTGGAAACTAGGCTACCTGGTGAAGCTACCCAAGAAAGGCGACCTATCCCAATGCAGCAACTGGCGAGGAATCATGCTTCTATCGGCTCCCAGCAAAATGAAATACCCCTCCTAAATTTCAAATTATATTAAAGAAGTAAAAGTTATCACATTATGCAGAAAAAAAAAACAGAAAAACTGTTAAGTGGAATCTATTCTACAAGGGAGACAATGCCAAACATATAGCATACTATTTGATACATTCAAAACAAATTTTGGGGAAAGGAATGTTATTTCATATTAACCTCTGGGAACAGTGAGCAGTTAATTGGTTTAAAAAGTATGTTTAGAACTATATTTAATATTACGCACCACAATAAATTGCAAATAGATTAATCACCAAATATAAAAAAATAATGGCAAAGAATCATCTTTCATGATCTTAACAAATAAAATCAATTCTGCCAGAAAAAAATGAAAAGATAAAAATTTAAAGATCAATGCCAAAATGTTCAAGGTATCAACATATCTCCAAAATTTAAGAAAACTACATTCTAAAAAACTTTAAAGTACTATCTTAAAACCATCAAATATATTTCTTATGATCACATTTCTGAAAGTAACCAGAAGTCAACTAGTCCAACCCTCTTATATTATAGACAATGAAACTGACCTGTAGACAGGCCAAAGACTTTCCCAAGGACATTCAGAAAACAAGGAACTGAGTTTCTGTTCTAGCCTCAATCATCTAACATTACTTTTTATTTGTTTGGGCATTTTGTTTTATTTTGTTTTGTTTTTCATTCTTCATTGCTATGTCATACTGACGAAGATGATAAAAAAAAAAAGAAAATGAAATTCAGGAAAGAAAATGAAATTCAGGAAAGAAAAGCACCTTAAATGCCAGTAGAACCATGAATAGCTTTGATTTATTTGGAAAGTAATATAGCATTATATGGTTAAAGAGTAACATAACTTAGAAACTAGAACATACATTTTGAACCAAAAATACCGGTACTAGATTTATACCTCTAAGGAGGGTACTGATAGGAAGAAAAGTAATAGCTAAATAAAAATATTTACATAAATATTATCTGTTAAAGCGCAAAGCTAGAAATAAACCAAGTGCCCCCAAATGGGGGAATGGCTGAATATTAAATGAATGTATAATAATAAAGTTAAAATGAAAAGGGGGAATATCAATAAATTGGAAAGATCTATGATGTGATACAGAATAAAGAATGCAGATTTAAAAGAATGAAACACATAGTGACTAATAGTATACAAATAAAGATAACGTGAAAAGAACCTCCAAACGTGAAGATAAACATCACATATGGGTTTGGTATCACCTTTTTGAAATTAAAGCTCACCATCTTCCTCTTTTTAAATTACAAAAGCATGTAGTTTCATGTACAATCAGCTATTATGATGTCTTGTTTTTCATAACCATTTCAGGGAAAATATTTTTGTCTTTTAGTTCTGCATTTAGGTTTTGTTTTCTTATTTGTCCTTCCCTTTAGTGGGATCTACTAATTTATTTCAAATATTCAGAATGGCAAAAAAATTAATTTATCTTTAACTGGAGACAAAATTCTTTGTAAAAATATGGATAAAAAATAAAGAAGATTTAAAATAATCAAGAAACTCCTGAAGGTTAGGGATGGCAGAGGAGAAGGATAAAGTGGAGAAAAGATAAATTCTCCAGGTCTCAGAATAGCAGCAAACTTTGTCTAGGCAGGCCAATCCTTAAACAGGTCAATGAACCAAAAAGAGCTCTAACTGGTCGTGACTATATTTGGTTCAGTAAAATGGAACCTTTCTCCTGCAATTAGCTGATAGCTGGCCTGACACTTATCTACACCTCCTATCCTGAATGATTTCTACATCCCATGATACTTCAATTATTCCCATTTCTATTTAGAACAATAGTGCACAACAAACCCCAAAGTGAAAAGGGGATACTTTCAAAATAAAATTTAGCAATTAAAAAGACATCCACTTGACAATCTATGGAGACAGAGATTGGGCTGCTAATTGGAATATTTTTTTATAACTTCATATTTTTTGGACCAGAGCCATGCACTTGTTGATATTTGGAACTCCCAATAAAGAAACTACCTTCTACCAAAATTTATAGTTTTACAGAAGTGCCTGGAACACTGAGATTAAGTGACTTTCTCTGGGTTACACAACCAGAATGTGTCAAAGCTGAAACTTAACTCAGATCTTCCAGACTCTGAGACCTGCTTTCCATCCCCAACACCACATTGCCCATTTATAGTCATGCCCACTTAGAGTAAAAAGCACTTAAATTTCATGATGGCCTTGGAGTTCAATTTACAGTAGGATTAATCTGCTTGTCTATACACAAGAGTTATAGTAACTGGGAAAATGGAAGACTAATGCTTTTCTTTTCAAGTTTGTGATATATGATGATATAACATAAGTCCATGACTTAAATGGGATCATAGCAGTGAATTATTCCATTGTGATTAAGAAACAGCTCACAGTTCTTTTTTATATCTAAAGTAGAACAATAACAATGGAGAAAAGGACTCGTAACACTTCTTATGTCACGGATATCTTTAGCAATATACTAAAAATTATGAACCTCTTCTCAAAACCATGTTTTTAAATGTACCAAATTTATTGTGTAAAAAGATAATTTTTTTAAAAATAGTTATCGATTTTTTTTAAATCCTTACTTTCCATCTTAGAATCGATATTGCCTATTGGTTCTGAGGCAGAAGAATTTTAAGAGCTAGGAATTGGGGCTTAAGTGATTTGCCCAGGGTCAGGCAACTAGAAAGTATCTGTGTCCAAATTTGAATCCGGGACCTCTCATTTCTAGGTCTAGCTCTCTATCTACTAAGCCACCTACCTCCTGAAATAGTTACCAATTTTTTAAAGTAGGTACAAGGATGCCAAGTTAAGAAACTGAATCAGAACAACAAAAAGGGGAAGGCATTCTGCAAAAGCAGAATGTAAGCAGAATGAACTGAAGAAAAATATCAGGAAGTATATTCTAGCATGTTCATCACATTGTCTCCATTTTGTTCATTGGCTATGTCCCATCTGGTAAACATTTTCTTCTTTCCTATTAAGATGGGAGACACAATGGAGCCAAAACATGTCTATTTTTTATGGTGACTACAACTGAAGCTGAGTTCCACAAACCACTAGAATTACTATATTTAAAGTTTCATCATTACCAAGTAATTCAAAATTCCATCTCATATAGACACGCATGTGTGTGCATACATACAGACAAATACTCAAGTCCAGACTCTGGGTTTATGTTTCCTCATTTTTCCATGCATAAAGAGCATAAAACATACCTTTATCTACATCTCCCAAGATTCTCCCTTTAGGACCCCCCAAATCTATTGCACTCATTCATAAACTTCTTGACCTCCTGCCTCATATACGCAAGCAAAGGCAGGATCTCCTTATTACCATTTCAAATGTACGTGATCACCAGTGGCAAAAGAAGATACTGATTCATTTCAAATAGCTTTGGCACACTGATGATTAATGATTTTGAGCTGTTGAACGTACCATTGTCTGATTTCCTACAGAATTTTCAACCTTTATACCAGCTTATGCTGAAATTTTTTAAAAGCTGTATTTTGTTGGTGCTGAAAAAAATCAGATTTAAATGATCAATTGGCCCTCTAGGAATACGATAAAAAGGAAAGGAGATCAAGATATGAAATATATGCTTAGAATAAGTAATTTAAAGTATTTTTACTTTCATTTGTTTGCCCAAAGGGAAAAGACTCATCAACTACTTGGTCACAGAAAGAATGTCAAAGATTTTCTAGCATTCTTGTTACAATATTGCGTCAACATCGTAACCAGTAACCGAGGCATTGTTTTATAGAGAGTGAGGAGCTTCAGACAAAGTATAGAGGGGAATTCTTTCCCTTCTTATTTTTTTACCCCAAACAAAGAGAAATAAAGGGGTGTAGAATACCCAGAAAAATTACTACACCAGGTGATGACAGGGAAAAGAAGAACATGGTCTATTTTTATATAACATTTAAAATATATTATCTCCTCAAAACAGCTTTTGTATTCTTAGTGTCTAGAGTGATGGTGCAAATAAGTAGGTGTTTAATAAATGCTTGTTTTGACTTCATTCTGTCTCTTAGCCAATCAGCTAATAAGGAAAAAAAATTAGTGCTGGGCTAATATTCTACCCCACCTGCTCCTCTTGAAATTATTTTGCATGTAAGGTCATTGAAAGGAAGAATTATTTTGTTTTTGTCTTTGTATTCCTAGCATTTAGCATAGTTCTTGACATACAGTAGATAATTAATTAATACTTTTTTAAAAATTGAATAGGATTGAATGAATAGGATTAAGCTAAAATTAGCTCCCAAAATTATTGGGCTACTAGGTGGTGCTAAAGAGCTCTGCTAGAGTAAGGAAGGAATAATTTCAAATCCAGTCTCAGATACTTAACAGCCATGTGATTCTAGGTAAGTCACTTAACCTCTTTCCTTTAGTTTTCTCATCTGTAAAACAGGAATAATAACAGCATCTACCTCCCAGGATTTGGGGGACGACCAAATAAGATATGTAAAGTGCTTAACATATTGCCTGACGCATAGAAAGTACTATATAAATATTAGTTTTTGCTATTATTATTATCAGCTAAAAAGTCAGCCAACCAATCAACTTGCATTTATTTATTAATTACGTACTATGGACCAGGCACTGAGCTAATCTTTGGGGATCCAAAGAAAGATGAAAACATTCTCCCAGCCCTCAAGAAGCTCATAGTCAAATGGGTAGAGAATATATATACGTATATATATATATTTTTTTTAATGAAAAAACAATGTACAAGCAAGATACAGAAAGAATTAGCTGGGAAGCCATCTGAAAGGAGAAGGAACTAATAGCAGGAGATCATTCTTATCCAATGTCTTCATTTTACAAATGAGGGAACTGAGGTCCACCTGGGTTAAACAACTTGCCCAAGGTTAATCAGGTTGTCAGAGAGGGAACTAGAATTAAAATCAAACTTCCCCTGTCAAATCTTGTTCTCTTTTTACTGACTGCCTCCATTTCCTTTTTTTTCCTTTGCTCTATAAAGTCTAATTTTTTACTTTGAAAACTGAATATATAATTATGTAGAGGAAGGTCAGAACTGAAATGCAAGTGGCACAGAGAAGGAATATGGAATGTGCCCATAAAACTACACTGGCATCTGCTTACTTATCCTCCTTCACCCATCCTCACACCTGTCCAGCTCAGTTCCAACTCAGTTACCTTTCTAGAAGAAAGAAGGAAATATTTCCAGGGCTAAGCATTCAAACCCAAGTTAGTGTTTGGAGATGTCCTTGGGCCCTCTATGCAAAGCCATCTCTGCCCCCTCCATTTCATTTTGACTCTTCTCCCTTCCCAAAGTTGTCATCAGAGATGTTCCCCTTGACTTATCCTTATCTACATTTTACTCCCTGGACCCCTTCACTTGTTACAGAGTACAACCACATAAATTATAAAGTCTTAAATTGTAAAAGCAGGAATGGTTCTTTCTGATAAAAGCCATTATCACCATTTCCTGGTGCTGATAACAAGTGTATTTTGGCTTTGATACATGCCTTAAGGCAGCAAGAGAAAATGTTGCCATAGTTTCAACTTCATGCTTTGATCAAATATCCAACTTTTCTTCTTGCCATTGATCTCTGGGGACCTTTGATGTCATCTGGAAAGTCACAGTGGATTTATTGAATGCTTTTTTCCCTCACCCTTGGATCAAAAAGTAGAGTGACATCGGTCCTTTCCCCATCTGCCCTTCTACCTGACCTGAAAAACCAAATCTCTACCACTTCTTCCAACATGCCCTTGGCTGCACTCCATGACTCCCCTCAGCATCTCCACCTGGCTGAGCATCAAACAAAGAGGTCTGCTATGGCTACATCTGAGCAGCTCCTGATGTTCAACTCTTGGCATTCAAGGACAGGCCACACAAGTCAAGAGAAAGAACTGGAACCAAGAGCTGCCTTTAAGTTCAATGGTCTAAAATCAGAAGAAAAAAAAGTACTAGAATTGTCCAAATCTAATCTTTTCAATCTTTCCTCCAGCTTTCTCCTTGAACTACCTCATCAGTTTCCCCACAGTGTCCTTGATTTTAAGTTCAATTACTAAATACAAAATGACTTTCATTTACAGATACTACAGCAACCAGCCAACATTTATCACATATTATCCTTGTATCTAATATGACAGAAATTAAATTGCAGAATATTATCTCATAGTAATTCATTGCAGACTGTTCATTTCTAATAAACATAAGGGTCAGGTTAAAAGTACGTGAAGTTCATCAGATTAGACATTTAGAGTTCATTTTAAGGATGTATAAACTGAGGCTCAGAGTGTTCAAAACTTGTCCAAAGTTACACAAAAGTAAGTAGCAGAATTAGAATTCAAACACAATATATTTGACTCCAAATCCAGTTTTGTTTTTTTTTCAACTGTATCATGATGTTCTTAAAAGTTTAGGGATGGAGGGGAGTTAGATGGATGGCTCAGGAGATTGAGAGCCAGGCGTAGAGATGGAAGGTCTCAACTTCAAATCTGGCCTCAGATACTGTGTGACCCTGGGCAAGTTATTGCACCTCCCACATTCACTAGGCCTTACTGCTCTAGACAGCACTGATTCAAATATGGAAGGTAAAGGTTTTAAAAAAAAGTTTATGAGTGGTTCAAATCTGGTCTAATACATTTCCTAGCTCTATGACCCCAGGCAAGTTACTACATTAGCCCTCTCTGCTCTTCTACCTTGGAACCAATAGACAGCATTGATTCTAAAATGGAACATAAGGGTTTTAAAAAAAAGTATATGAGTTGTTCAAATTTGGCCTTGTTATACTTCCTAACTGTATTACCATAAGTAAGCGACTCCTTGCCCCTCTTCTATCTTAGATTTGATACTAAGAAAGAAGGTAAAGGGTTTTTTTTTAAGTTATGACCTATTCCTATCAAGTTTTTGCATTTCAGTTATCTCTTGAAACATTTTCCCAGTTCTTTTTTCTGTTCTGAAATTTTCAAAAATCAAGTCACAGTAAAACAAAGAATGTCTACATAGCTATATAGTACCATCATGTAACCCTTATGTTTGATGTAAATCCATCAACACATTCTATTTTGCTGAGAAGTTCCACATGAATGAGTAGTGAGCACAATCTGGAAGTCTCTGGCACCCCACTCCCTTTTTAGTTTCCTTTTGCTTATCACCTTTCCCTATTATGTTGTGTGCTCCTTGAGGGCAGGAGCTGTCTTTGCTTAATTATATCAACAATACTAACACATAGGAGACTCAATAAATATTTACTGACTCCTGACTATCAACATTAGTAGATGGATTGAAGGAACTGGAAGAATGTCACACAGGAAAAGACAAGACTTCTGAGGAGATGAGGGGTGTCATCTGCTATTATAAATGCTGACAAAGACTTGACTCTAAAGCACAGAATCAGGACCTGATGTCTGTGTTTGGCTCAATTTAAAGAACTACGTTTTAATTATTAAAGTTATTCACAAATAGAATGGGTTACCTCATAAGACAGTAAGTTCACTATAATTAGCAATGGAGCTTGGATGACCACTTGTCAGGGATACTGGAATTTGGGTTCTTATTTGGGGATTGTCTGTTGGGGTTTCTGTTGGCCTAGATGGCTAATCTCTGAAACTCCTTGTATCTATCTGTAAATAGCTGTACTTTGTAGTAAAAATTTGTTTTTTAAGTAGATGAACATATTGCTAACAACAGGAATTTATTTCTCTATTGAATCTAAAAATGAACATCTCTCCTTACCTTATCATTATATAGACCCACAGTCAGAATACTATCCACCATAGAATAATAAAATCGAAGATGGCAAGGCTTCCCAAAGCAGTGGCACATGGAGCTATTAAGATAAGCACTTCTGGAAAATGTGCCATTATCAGCTCCCACCCACATGTAGTGACCTAAAAAGAAAAGAAGGGGGAAATGTAGCATTTTATATATTTAATTACTTTCTTAAACAAAACTAATGCATTTCTAAACTTTTTTTCATAAAGTGGTACCGAAACAGAAATGTTTTCCTTTAAGAGTATGAAATAATCAATGGGAACAAATGAAGTTATAGTATGCTTCTCCAGCACATTGGAACCTCTAGTTCCTCGTCTGTGTCCGGTGCCATGTCCCTCCTTTCAAATCCTGACTTTAAAGTTAGCCATTTCAACAATGTACGATCTTCCAGTTTGGGGTCTTTCAGAGTATCATCAAACTTGATCCGCTCCTCTACTATCAACCTCCATTCCCATGTCAAACTACCAACAAGAGAAAATACAATGCTGTCTATACTACACTATGGACTCATGATATCTAACCTCCACTGGTCTCTCTATGCTACATGCCCATCTTTCTATTTGCTTGGCAAAGAGCATTGCTATTTATGTCATTTAGTTGCTATGCCAAGAACTCTCTCATATTCTTGTCTCTACTTCTCAAAATCCTTCTGTTACCACCTAAATCATTTTGCTTTCAGGCTCAGAAGACAAGATGGACCACATCCTGGCCAAAGTTAACTCCTCCATGTGTGTCCTTGATCATATCATCTCCATTCGCCCATACAAGTCTCCTCTGAGATCTTACTCTACATATTTTGTAGTTTTATTTATTCATCCTTTATATCTCCCTCTCTGCTGATTATTTCTTTTCTGTTTAAAAATATTTACAAGTTTCCCCTGTTCTATGAAATCTTTCCCAAGATACTATCTTATTGAATTATCATGTCCCTTCTTTCTCTCCTCTTCACAGCAAAACTTTTGAAAAAAAATTTATATTAACTGATAATATTTCCATTTCATTGCTATCGCTCCTTCACATGTTCTGATTGGCTTCAATTTTACCTCTCAATTGAAATTATTTTCTCTATTGTGAACTTTATATTTTTAAGTTATTCTTGTGACAGCCTAGTTTTGGGGAATCCTTGTGAAAGGAATTCTTATTATCAATGATGCTTAGCACATCCATCTAGGTGGTACAGTGGATAGAGTGCCAGACCTAGAATCAAGAAGACTCATCTTCCTGAGTTCAAATCTGGCCTCAAACACTTACTACCCATGCGGCCCTAGGCAAATCATTTAACCTTGTTTGCCTCAGTTACCTTACCTGTAAAATGAATTGGAGAAGAAAATGGAAAATTATTCCAGTATCTTTGCCAAGAAAACCTCAAACTGAATCATCAGTTGGACCCAACTGAAATGACTAAACAACATGCTTAGCAGCATACAGTTACTTCAAAGAGTCAAGTAGGGAATAGGGATCCTTCCAGTTTCCATTGAGTTGGGCTTTCTAAACAATATGGCATGCTATTTCTCAGAGCCAACAGTAAACACTTAATTTTGTAAATAAAGGCTCCGTCTTAGTGCTCAACCTCTTTGGCCTTTCTGTAATATTTGACACAGTTAATCATACAGTCCTTACTGATACTCTAGCCTGCTTCCAGTAATAGTGCTCTGGTTTTTCTGTTTGATCACTCTTCCATAGTGTCTTTAACCATTTAATCTTGGGCTTCTTGATCCGTTAGTTTTGGAGCTTCCAAGGCTCTATATTTAACCCTTTTCTCTCTTTATGCTATTTTCCTAAGGGATTTCATTCTTTCCCGGGTTTTCAATTAGTGTTTTTATTCAGATGATTCCAAATCATCCAGATTCCAGACCTTCAGTTGAATTTTTCCCTTTATCTCCAGGCCCACATTTTTAACTGTCTACACAAAGTTTCTACTAATGGATTACTCATCAGTACCTCACATTCAATACATACAAGATTGATAATCACCATCTTATTATTATTATTATTATTAGAACTTATCCATCTTCCTAAATTCTCTATTTCTATTGATGGTAATAATTGTCTTCCCAATCATCAAAGTTTTAAGTCTCATAATAACCTTTGACATATTTCTCTTTATGCTCTACTTCCAATCAATTGCCACTTCCTTAGGATGTCATCTTGATGATAGCTCTCTAATGTTTCTCTCCATTTACACTGGCACCATTTTAATGCATCTTTTTTCAATGAACCATTATAATAGCCCTCCTAACTGGTTTCTCTGACATTAGTCACACTTTTTATAAGTCATCCTGCAGCAAAAACACTCTCTCTGATGCATAAATTTGAGCAGCTAGGTGACACAGTGGATAGAGCTCCAGACCTGGAGTCAGGAAAACCCGAGTTCAATTCCAGCCTCTCACACTTACTAGTTGTGTGATCCTAGGCAAGTCATTTAACCCTATTTTCTTCAGTTTCCTTTTCCATAAGATGAACTGGAGAAGGAAATGGCAAACCACTCTAGTATCTTTGGCCAAGAAAGCCTTTAATGAGGTCACAAAGAGTCAGACATGACTAAAATGACTGAACAATAAACCGCACAGATCTCATCATAACATAATACAATTGAAAGAACATTTACTCTGGAATCAGAGGCCCTCTGTTCAAATATTGACTCATATCCTTACTATTTAGCTGACATTGGCCATCATTTCATTTCTCTAGCCCTCAACTTCCTCATCTTTAAAATAAGGACTCTATGACCTGGTCTTCACTGGCTTTACATCTGTGATCCTATAATCATTCTCCTGATCATATTGCTTTGTTGCCCAAAAGTCTGCTCCGTGTCACCTACAGTATAAGAAATTTCTGAACCTCACATTCAATGCCCCCTACACTCTTCCTTCTTCCTACTTTTTGAAGTTCATTTCGCTTTCCTACCTTTTATAGACTCTATATTACAATCAAATTGTTCTACTCTTCCGGGGTCTTATTTTACAGTCTCCTGCCTTCTTCTACATCTTTATGCCTTTTCCTCTAAAGTAGAACACTTTACATTTTTGCTTGTTTACATTCTCAGGACATGTATCATGTGTTGTTTCTTCCATGAAACTCTTCCTGGCCCTTACCTACTAGCTGAAGGGGACTTCTTTCTCCTCAGAGTATCAAATTTCTTATAACATATCTAGACCCTATTTTCCCATCATCCCATTCATCCTATGCAATACTTATCAGCATGAGCATCTTATCCTATGAGATTGCAACTTAACTGAGGCCAAGTTTTGTTTGTGTCCCCAATACTCTGCATAGAGTCAATCAATAAACATTTATTAAACACTGACTGTGTACGTAGCATTGTGTAAAGCACTGGGAACACAAAAGGACAGTCTCTCCCCTTAAGAAACTCAGAATCTAATGGGGGAGTTAACAAGAAAACAAAGCTGCATAGACAGGCTCTATCTAGTCTAAATGGGAAATAATTAAGAGAAGGAAGATACTAGAATAAAGCAAGGCAAGGAAAGGTTTCCTGTAGAAGATGGAATTTATCTGGGACTTAAGAGAAGCCAAACAATACACTAGACAGATATGAGGAGGGAGAAAATTCCAAGCAAGGGGGAAGTCAGAGAAAATGCCAAGAGAGTGAGTACTTTGTTCCTAATGAACATTTGCGGAATTGAAGTAAAAAAAAGGTCTTCCATGGTCATCCAGATGACTTCCTTGAAGCATAAATCATCTCTGATAAGAAAAATAACCCAAATAGCAAGCATTTTTAAGAGCCTACTAGATATCAGGCACTCTGCTAAGATGATCTCTAAAGTATATTCTGATTTTAGTTCCATTCCATATCCAGTTTATGAGTCAAAGCCTTCAGTGATACATATGACATATATATAGATATAGATATATTCATTTTTAATCACACATACCCTACCAAATATATAATCTTCTTATCAGTCTAAAGATAAATGTTAATGAAGAGAAAAAAGAATTAGAATTATTTTCATGTTAAAAAAATCTTCATCTCCCCAAGTACCCTACCATTTTTTGGCAGTCTTTCGTCTTCAGTTAATCTCTAATCATTCTTGGATTTGTTTATGTTTTGTTTGTTTTTCCTGGAATTTACTGCTTCCTTCTCACTAGGTTTTCAGTTTTTATTGCTGGACATCTCTTTGATATAGGGCCAACTTTGATGTATATAACATGTGAATGGGAGGAGGCAGGGGGAAGAAAGTGTGCACATTTTGCAAAACGAACCAAGAATTGTAAAATCTGCAGGGCCTCATGAAATTTCAGTTGTAAGTTAGTTCTGTTTCATGGAACAAAATGGATACTACACATTGCCTTTCTGGGTCTTTCTTGACTTACCATACACCAAGAAGATCTGAGAGAGAAGTTTTCAACTCAATGTATCAAAGCTCAAAAGGCTTTCACAGATGTCATTTCATTTGTTTTTGCCAAATTCTTGGCAATTCCCCATGCACTTACAAACACTATGAAGCTCGTAAGTACATTATACTAAACTTGTTTGAATTGGATAGGATAATCAGCAAAAATGACACAGTGGTATAAATTAATCTTTACAGGGTTTTTAATTACTTTAGGAGAAAGATTATAAATTGAGTCACCAGAAAGGTTAAAAAACTTGTTTCCATCAAGAGTTTGTTGTAATAAAGCGAATGGTTGTTTTGGTAATCTTAGTCACTTCACTCACATACTGAAATGATTTTAAGGGGAAAATAAAGCATGTAAAGAACTAATTGAAATATAATAAAAACCACTTCAGTATGTTTGATTCTCAGAAATCTAACATATTATACAAGAATTCTGCATTAGTTTGTTCACCAAAAAAAGGTCCTATCCCTCCAGGTCTGATACTACCACAATCTCTCTTATTTAACATGATCATATTTTATTTAACATTACTCCTATCAGACTGAATTATATAAGTATTGGAAATCTTGACTCACTATTTTCATAAGTCTATTCCTTTTATTTTTTCAAATGCACATAGAAAGAATTTTCAACAATTGTTTTCTGATATTTTGTAATCCAAATTCTCTCCTTCATTTCCTTCCTTCCACACTCTCAAGATGTTAAATGATCTGAGACAGGTTCTATCTCTGCTGTCATGCAATCCATATTTGCATATTCCCCATGGGAACTAAGACATATATCGTACATATTTTAAAAACTCATGAAGGAAATAAAGTAAAAAATGGCATGCTTCTATCTGCGTTTAGGCTCTGGCAGTTCCTTCCATGACTTCCAATTTCCTATTTCTGTAGAGTCATGAAGACTATTGAACTGAACATTCTTGCTTCTATTTTTCAGGATCCATCTCTTCCTTCAAAGGTCAACTCAGGTAGCTTTTCCTTCTTAAAAATTTCCCTTTTTAGTATTAGCTAAAAAATAGTATAGCTGCAAATTATCAAATTTTCTTATAGCGTTTTAAGTGAATTTTTCCTTTGTCTCCATGACACCTTCCTTGTTTTTCACTTGTCTGTGTAGATGTCATATCCTTCTCTGTAGGCTGTGAGCTCCTTGAGGGTAGGACCTGTGTCACTGTTAGTTTTATATCACAGAACTTACCAGAATATCTTGGACCTAATCAATAGATATTGAATTGAATTCTCCAATATTCCCCCCATATATGTTTTTTATAGTAAGTTCCTTGAGGTTAAGAATAGTCTTTGCTTTTTCATATGTATTAGTATAATGCCCAGGACATATTATATTCTCAATTAATGCTTTTTTCCATTCAGTCATTTAGCAATTGAGGAATCAGGCTGCCTCGGTGCATTAGATTCAGAAGTTCCTGGTTTTAAGTCCTGTTTTTAATACTAAGGGGGTGACCATGGGCAATGCAGTTGCCAATTTGCATCAATGAAGGGATTTCCCACCTACCAGGAATTCCCAGCACCAATGACAATATGATCCAGACAACAATAACAACAGAGCCAGGAATCATTTTAAAAAATTCCCATTTGGTTATACTCAGGGAAGAAGAAACTCATCCAGTCACACATAAAAGACAGATAATCATACTGAAAGTTGAAAAAGACCTTGGCAGTCAGTGGGTCCAGTGCCTTCATTTTAGAGACAAAGAAAGATAATGAGAAATGTTGAGTGTCTTGCTCAGGGGCACACAGCTAGTAGAATATCTGAGTCAGAATTTGAATTCAGGTCTGCCTGAATCCAAGGCTAGGACAGTAACCATTGTACCACCTATTTGCCAAATCAATGAAAAAAACTTAAGAAATAAAAGGAACTTTCATCTAGAACATAAGAACCAATGAGATATTTTCTTGAATGTCTTCTTTTTGCAATAGTCCCCAAAAGTGCAAAAAGGTGAGAGAAGACTTAGTATATGCTATAGCTTTTAAATAAATTTGGAATCTAGTTAGCCCAAATTCCATTTTAATCCTATCAGATATTTTAGCATACAGATGATACAAGTGGTATATCCTCCACAGATGATACAGTAGTATATCCATATTTATGACTGCATAATAATATGCATATTATATGTTATATATTATATTCTATAATGTTATATATTGTATATATAATATTATATATTGTAAATAAATATATATATATATTTAAAAGGAGTTGATGGTTTGAATTTATCATTTAATTCACTGCAGAAACTCATTCCCTTTGAGGCCAGCAAAACTATATGGTGCTTCCTTTGTTTGATATAAGATACAATTCTTGAGAGAAGGCAACAATGAGACATAAAAGCAGACACTTTATCAAGAAAAAAGAAAATGACCATGGAAGATTGAAAAGGGAAAACAAAAGAAAAGGAGACTAATAAGCAGGGTTAATGACTAGCAAGGAGTAGTGGAAAAAAGTCTTCTCAAAAGTAATAACAGCAGGTAAGACAATAACCCAGATTTATATCAAGTGGGAATAGAGCTGTTAGCCCGAGCTAGAATTTTGTACATAGACAGGGGAAGAAAAAGAAAATTAGGTGCTTAATGCCTACATAGTTCAATCCACTAAAAACAATATAAGAATTCGGAAAAGAAAAGTCAGGCCAACTTAATACATTTATTTAGTCACCTTGCAAGAAATGCAAGCAAATAAGTTTTCAGGAATAGGTATTAGATAAGGAAAGTTTCTTTTACTGAAATGAAAGGAGTAAAAGGTACAGAGTAATTCTGCCAAGAAGCAAAGTCATTTATGGTAGAAGACACATTTTTTACAAGTTGTAACCAAATATTAAAAATTACTTCAGGCCATTTGAATTACATTAGCCTTTTTAAATTTCTTTGTCAACAAAGTCTACATAGAGTTTATGTTGAAGAATATTTTCAAAAAAGAGATATAGTTCACTTCCATTTTAAAATCAAGAGGTGAGAACCAATGAAATTCAGGTCAAGCTGAGATGATAATTGTTTACAAAGACTAAAAAATGCTTAATGAACATACACACACACACACACACACACACACACATATGAAAGCAAAAATAAACAAATGGTTCTGACCATTGCATATAGAATTAAGAACAATACAGATTTTGAGAAAGCATAAAGAAGGAAATGATATCCATTTGCACAAATTCATAAAAAATGAGATGATGAATGTTTAATTAAAAAATCGAAGACCTCAAATTTTGCATAAAAGTAATCAAATGTCCAGAAATGTGAAAAGATGTGCCCATTGTCATAGAACTAATGAGGACACAAGCCCATGTCTTCTGCCTCCAAGCTTAGTTTGCGCTTTTCATCATAACACATATTAATTTCAATTAACAAATAGTTATTATGCACAGAATGATCTGTGTGTGCATATGCTTTGGGGGCAGAGAGATAGATGGGGGTAGAGAAGCCAGCATAGTCCTTGCCCTTAAGGCTCCATGATACCACAATGCCTAGAGCATGGGGCTTGCTGTCAAGAAGACTTAAATTCAAATCCAGGCTCATAAATCTAATAGCCATGTAACTTTGAGGGACTTCTCTACCTCTGTATGCCTCAATTGCACCATATGTAAAATGGAGATGATAATAATAGCACCTGCCTTTCAGGGTGGTTGTGAGGATCATATAAGATAATAATTGTAGAGTACTTAACACAGTGCCTAGCACAGAGTAAGCTTTATATAAATGTTAGCTATGATTAAGGGAGCTTACTAAAACCTGATACCCATATTCACAATGTAGAGTAGCCCATTTTATCAGCAACAGAAAAGCAAAATGCCTTAAGAAAATGTAAGCACAAAAAGATCTCTTCCAGCTGGGAAAATAAGAGAAAGCTTCATGGAAAAGGGAACCACTAATTTAGCCCTTGAAGGGATTGATTTAAGCAGTCAAGAACATGAGGAGTTTTATTCCAGGTACACAGAAAATCCTATACAATTACTTGGACGCTGGAGAGAGCAAGAGGAGATGAAACAACAACAAATAATCCTATTTGTCTTAACAAAGAAAGTACATGAAGGGAACCAGGAGAAATCAGCCTGGAAACTAGCTTGTGACTAGCTCTCTCTGGGTCTTGAAAGCCAGCTGAAAGAGTTTGTACTTTATCCCATAGGCTGTTGGGAGCCACCAAAATTCTGGAGCAGAAGCAAATCAGACACTTGCCTTGAGAAGATGATTTTGGCAGCTGTGCTGCGACTTGAAGGATGGAGAGAATGGAGCCTGGAGACTAATTAGAATGAAATAAGAGCCTAAATCAGGGTAGTAGCTAAGGAAGTTAATGAAGGGGATGAGACAGAAATTATAGATCTAGAACAGACAGTGATTGAATGTAGTTGTCCAGGAAAAGGAAAATTGTGGCCAGAAGGTCAAAGAGAGCAGGAAATATACAAAGAAGCTACCACTGAGAAAGAAAACTCATGGTTCTAGTGGAAAAGTCAAGTAGAGATATAAAGCAGGCAGTCAGAAAGTGGAACCAGGCTTCACAGGCGTTTGGGCATTCAGAACTTAAGGCTTGGATCTAAATAGTACTGATAATAGAAGTTATGAGAATCAATGAGTAATAAGTCAGCCAGTCAATAAACATTTATTAAGCACCTACTATATGCTAGATACTGCTACACATTAGATTAAGGAAGATGGGAGGACTAGAAGGAAAAGATAAACAAGAGAAAAAGACTGGGAACAAAATTGGGACAGTAAATGACATTTTATTTACATGTATTATTTCATTCAATCCTCACAATAACTCTACCTATGAGGTAGATACTGGAGGTATAAAATCTCCATTTTACAGATAAATAGACTCAGACTCAACAAGGTTAAATAACTTGCCTAAGATCACACATCTTGTCAGCATCAAGGACAAGTCCTGAGCCCAGGTCTTCCTAACTTTCAATTCAGCTGTCTATCTTCTACACAATGTGTCCTCTAAAATAGGGAGAATGGGGTAGGTGGGTAGCTCAGTGGATTGAGAGTCAGGCCTAGAGACAGGATGTCCTGGGTTCAAATCTGGCCTCAGCCACTTCCCAGCTGTGTGACCCTGGCCAAGTCACTTGACCCCCATTGCCCACCCTGACCACTCTTCCACCTAGGAGCCAATACACAGAAGTTAAGAGTTTAAAAAAATAATAAAAATAAAATAAAATAGGAAGACTAACAAATGAAAAATGTCACTGATGAGAGTAAAGGAAGTATCAAGAAAGAAAATACGTGCCAGAGGGTTACATGCTATAAAAATTGCCAACAGAAAAAAAAGTGGAGAATTTAAATTAATTTGGATAAATTTAAGATATAATGAACTATACAGCATCTCTTGCTTTGGATGATACATAATAATCTGTGGCCTTCTGTTCTATATAATGTTCTCACCTTTTTTACTTTTATTTGTCTCAGTAATATCAGTAAGACCAGTGATGGGCAAACTTTTTAAAGAGGAGGCCAAAGGAAAGGAAATGCTCATCTGTTAGTCTGTTTCTAAGGCAACTCTTTCGAAGTTTCATTGTATTGTATCCTACTCTTGTATTCGTCAGATGAGGAATAATGTCATGGGGCCTGATAGAATATTTCAGGGGGACACATCTGGCTCTCCTTAGTTTGCCCTTCACTGAGTAAAACTATATTTGCGGGGGGGGATTTCTAATATCTGGACAGTTCTTTAATTTAATTAGTCTCTCATCCAAATTAATGGCAGGGAAAATGCATTTAAAACAGAATTTAAATCCCAACTGATCTCCATTTAAAATAGTTCTAATTACGACCACTTTGATTTTCTAATTGCTGTCTTTATTTTGAAAACTTTTAAATTTTTCTCCAAAATCAACCTGCAAAAGAAGGTAACTGAGATAAGTTAATCTTATTTTGAAAATTGGTACTCAATAAATATTATTTAATATTTTCTTTTAAGAAAGATGCTCTGTTAATTCTCTTTACTAAAATCAAAACAAAACAGAGCAAAAACAAAAGCCATTTTTTTAGTGAGAAATTTGTTTTCTCACATCAAATCAAGCAAAAAGAAAGGTATCTCTCTACAGAGTTGTGACTGCTTTTTTCTGCCATGTGATCTCCTAGTAATCACAGAATAAAACACACTATTGATATTTCAGTGAGGAGCATCATACTCTGGCTTCACCCATCGATCAATCCATCTGTATTCTTACATCCTTGGCCCCAGGAGGCAGAACTAAGAAGTTGCAAAAAGGGAAAGTTCATCTCAAAGTGAGGGAAAAATTACTAACAAGTAAAACTGCCTAAAAGTTGAATGGACTACCTCCCTGAGTCTTTGGCTCTTTATCAGTTAAAGTCTTTAAATACACCTCTTGTCAGACATATCAGAGAAGGGATTCTTTTTTTTTTTTTAAATAAAACCCTTACCTTCCATCTTGGAGTCAATACTATTTATTGGCTCCAAGGCAGAAGAGTGGTAAGGGTAGACAATGGGGGTCAAGTGACTTGCCCAGGGTCACACAGCTAAGAAGTGTCTGAGGCCAGATTATTCTAGGCCTGGCTCTCAATCCACTGAGCTACCCAGCTGCCCCCTCAGAGAAGGGATTCTTTCTCAGGCACAGGTTGGAAAGCATGACCTCTGACACTCCCTCTGATACTAGAATTCTGCAGTTCTATGATCTGTGATCCCATCAATCCAGATGCCTCCTCCTTTGGAGGGGATCCATACCTTTTGCTCATCCATGTCTTTCCATAAATTCTTTCATTTGAGTCTGATTTAGGTTGACTCAAATATACCAAAGGACTTTCTCTACTCCAGAGATTCTAAATTTTTTAGCATGATGGACCCTTTTGGCAGTGTGCTGAAGCCTATGGAGCACTTCTCAGAATTTTTTTTATGCATCAAATAAAATATATAGGATTGCAAAGAAAATCAATTGTGTTGACATATGAATATTCCTACATAAAAATCATTTCCAATATAAATACAAACATGCCAAAATATTTTTTTAAGTTTTTTGATCTCGGGTTAAAAATCTTAAGCAGGAGGGGCAGCTGGGTAGCTCAGTGGATTGAGAGTCAGGCCTAGAGACGGGAGGTCCTAGGTTCATATCCAACCTCAGACACTTCCCCGCTGGGTGACCCTGGGCAAGTCACTTGACCCCCATTGCCCACCCTTACCACTCTTCCACCAAGGAGCCAATACACAGAAGTTAAGGGTTTAAAAAAAAGAAAAAAATATCTTAAGCAGGCTAGATGATCATATCAATCCATTTCAAATGAGTATAAGTTTCTCTGAAGAGTTTTTAAAGTGTTCTGAGATTCAGGTTTGGATTAACGCAACACATTAAGCATTTGGAGGATCTAACCATTGATAGAAAATCTTTCTATTTGGACCCTGCACTGCCGAAAGGCCTGTGATTTCTATCTCCCATCAAATATAAGTGGCAGACACATTGTTGGATGAGAAGTTATGAGGCTGCAATATTTCCTACTGAGTGAAGTACTTTTTAAAATGAATGGTTAATTAAGAAAGCCAGATCTTGAATTTCCTATACTTTTTAATTGGTTATAAGAAAACAGTGGGAATATGGTTTGCTATGCAAAATCATTTGGAGAAACCTAATTATTCCCTCTTGGTGCTTTGATTCAAGATACCCTTGATACATGCATAGAGGAGTTTCCTAAAGATTAAAGGGATAGGAGGTAGGAGAAAACGGGTATAGAGGTCTGTAGATTTGAATGTGTTCGCATTTATTTTTCTAAAAGTATCATCTGCAGAATTTTCCATCCTTTAGAATCTTCTCTGTCTTTGAGAAACCTTGAAATTGGATCCCTCCTACCTTTAAAATTGTATTTCTTCCAGCACAAAATTATTTTCTATGTATGTGGTTGAACTCAGCCTTTCTTCTTGACTTAGTAACTTCTTAGGAATCATGATTACTTTGACAAATGTTCCTCAGGTTACTCAGGCAGCCAGGTCCAAATGCAGTAGTTCTACTATTACTGTCAATAACAGTATGCTCTGATACAGTATACATTTCAGATAAAACATAAAATCAAAATGCCTCGCCTATCTTATTAGATTGTTCAGGTTTAAAATGATGGTGTTGGGGGCAGCTAGGAGGCTCAGTGGATTGAGAGCCAGGTCCAGAGACATCAGGTCCTGTATTCAAATCTGGCCTCAGACACTTCCTAGCTATGTGGCCCTGGGCAAGTCATTTAACTTCCATGGCCTAGCCCTTACTGCTCGTCTGCCTTGGAATCAACACACAGCACTGATGCTAGGGTAGAAGGTAAGGATTTTTGAAAAATAAGTAAATAAAATTATGGTGCTGATTATAAGCTCCTCTTGGATTAGGATTGTTTGATTCATCATGTTCGTATCCCCAGTTTCCATCAGAGTATCTGGCATAGAGTAGACAAAATGTTTTTTGATTTATTAATTTATGATAATAATAAAAGTAATAACAATAGCAGTCACCATCTTCAACAGCTCAACAACAGGTTTTGGCCATTAGTCATAAAAACCACAAACCAAAACCACCCACTTCAGTTTAGAGCAAAGTTCTTAACATTCTTTATAACATTTATCTCCTCAGTAGACTAGTGAAACCTATGGATCCCTTCTCAGGATCATGTTTTTTTTTAATTGATTAAAAAAGACTCAATTTAAATACAAGGTTAATGAAAATAAAGATGTAATTTCCCTCCCATGCAGATGTACAGAAATCTAAACACATCCATTGATCTCCTTAAGTTTCCCTGGACACTAGGTTAAGAACCAGATGTCAAACTTGGTCCTCAGGCTCTCATCAGACTAAAATGTAATTGAGAACTGTTTAATAAAATAAAAATATAATGCAAGATATACAATGTTAATTTGTAGTTTTCTTAATCAATATGCAAATAGTAGAGATTCATTTCTATTTTTATTTTGACTCCATTGTTTTAGAGGATTTGACCCTGTATCAGTGGAAGAAGGACCTTTACTGAAGAAATCACAGATCCTTAAAGTATTCAATTCCAGTCACAATTTATTTAAAAGGGTATTTCCTTTCTTTTTTTTACTTATTTCAATTTATTTAGAGTATTTCTATCAAAAATATCAATAGTATTTTAAAATATTACTGCAATAAAAAAAAAACTCCTAAAACTAACACAAGACAGCACCTTTGTTTCCTTACCTTCACTATCACCACCATGATCCTTTGGAGGGGTTGATTTAAAACCCAGTTTCTCTCTTGCTTTTGTGCGCACCCAGGAAATTTCATTGGCAGATGTTGAAGAACTCCATCCACATGTATCAAACTCAAATCCACAAAACTGACATACTATGGAAGGAGAAAAAAAAGCTCTTCTTTTTATAAGGGAACAACAAAAGATCCTAATTCTACCACTGGTTCAATTTGGGTAAACTACTTTGGTTCTAATTACTCAAAAAAATTTTAAAGGAACTTATTTTTATTTAAGTAATTGTCCATGTCAACAGGGAGCTATTCCTCCTCCTCCTGGACCTCATTCCTTTAACTCTCTCATGTTGTAGTTGCCATCATGCTAAGAAGAATATCTTCCTCCCCTCCCCGACTTCCCCAGGTTTGGAGCTGTCTAACCTTGAAGACCAGGAGAGAAACTCATAAAAGTGGAAGCTCCAGAAAGAGAAGGAGCAACAATCCTGGGCCTTGCCTTCCAAGCCATTTTATTTTTAATAAATTAGACAAATCTCCACTGTATCTATTGAATGAAAGAAAGAAAGAAAAAAAAACTCTGACAAACTTTAATAAAAAAAGAACAAAAACACACAAACCCTGGAGTTTCTCTTTCCTGAAATAGACTAACCAACCCCACTAAACCCTGAATCCTCTCATATTTAAAAGTTCCCTACTTGGCGTGGGATTGGTCCTTATATAGACCAATCCTGTGCCTGGAAGTAGGGGGCGTGGTCTCTCCATAGCACAGCATTGGTCCCATTCCAGACCAATGACACAACAGGAAGTAGGCATGGCCCCTCCCCAGCATGGGACTTGTCCATTCACGACCAATGGAAGTAGAGAGGCTGGGATTGGTCTAATTCCAGATCAATCCATGCCAGGAAGTAAGGAGTAGGGACCCCTGGGGCATGCTGGGAGATGCATGGGGGAGAGGGAGGAAAGTGAACGAGGTAAGTGGTGGAGAGACAGAAAATATATGAAATGAACATGGGAACCAACAACCTTGCATATGTAGGTGATAGCCAATGTGTAAAACATGGAAGCCTGTTATACTGCTAATCTATTTAAGATGGCGTTATCCATGTGAAAGACCCTAGAGAATGATTCTGGGGAGACTGAAAAACCATACTTGCACATTCTTCAGTGTCCCACCACTTGTTGGGGGAAATTTTTTTCTATTGACTGCAAAGCTATTAGTTTCTATACAAGGTCTGAATCAGTATGGGTTGAGGCTTTTAATACATTCCTCTCAAAGAAAGCAAAGTGAGTCTTCACTCATAGTCCATAAAGGGAATAGGTTTAGGACCTCCTTTTCTCTATTCCAAATTCCCTCCTCTATGAGATCTGTGACTTCCCTCAGTCTCTTGGGACTTCCCACTCCGGAACTCCCTTCTACCCAGTAGTCTAATCTCCCAATGTTGAGTTCTTTCTGGGTCCTCCATTTTGGGGTAGGACGTAAGCCAGTTGTTCATCATTCCCTTCCCTGATATGCTTCTGAAAGTCTAGCCTTCATCACTGTGCTCCCACTAGGAAATTCTTCCTGTTTCCCCCACTTTTCAGCTCCCTTCTATATGTTTTCTGATTCTTCTAAATTCTAAGCCCCACAAGGACAGGAACTATCTTTATTTTATTGAATTTTCTTGATTTGTATCCCCAGTGTTTAGCATGGTGCCTAGTATATAGTAAACACTAAAGACATATTTTGTTGCCTTCCTGACTCTTTGGCATTTTGATTCATTCTTTTCCATTCTAAGTTCAAGTCTCTCTGATATGGTCCATAAGAATTGAGAAGTCAAAGAATCCAACCCAGATATTACACTCCTCACAGCACTGTGGCCTCTAGGAAGATAGAGCAATTATCACAACAGTGGCATTTGGATGCCAGCCCAACAGAAGTGAGGCTATGATAAAGTCTTTGGCCGTAGAATTGGTGAAACCAAAGTTAGACAGCAACTGAGCTAAATTGTGAATCTAATCCTCTTCCCCTACTCCTATGAGACTGAGATGGTAGGAGGAATTTTATCCCAAATGTGTTAGGGAAAATGTATGGTGTTTTTTTTTCCGACTATATCTTAGAGGTAAATATTCCTTTATAAAATCTAAGCTTATGTTAGGTAATTAAATTAAACAGGATAATATCAAATGGGATGATATCTATAAAATAGATTTAGCACAGTACCTAGCACATAGTAGGTGCTATATAAATGCTTATTCTTTTACCTATACTAATAACTGTATACCTGAAATTAGGAAGAAAGGATTAGTGAGAAAAGGGGCATCTTTAAACCCTGGGTGCCAGAAAACATTGGGCTAAGAGGAATGATAGGCCTGACCCTGAGAAAGTAGGAAAATGGTAAGCAAGCTAAGCTCCAAAGACAAGGCACAGGTGACAGAAGGCCACCTACGGATGGTAGAAATGAAGAGGTCTTTCAGAACTTTTCTCTTTCCCAACATCTGTGCAACCATGAAATAATTGAGAATGGGAGCTCTTCCTCCTACTAGTCGCTTCCCAAACTGGGGCTTACCCTAGGTTCTAGGCCAGTTTCAATCCATTTGATGGCCAAAGGAATGACATGACAGGAAGTAAAAGCATAGAGGAAACAGGAGAAGGAAAGAGGAAATCAGTCAACTCAGACTAGGAGAGGCCATTTAGATTGGGTTTTCCTCTCTTCTACATGCCAGTTAAGTATGCTGCCTACCTCTGACATGATACTAATCTTGACAGGAAGGTATATAGGAAAAAAAATGGAGTATAAGTCTATCTTGTAACAGCAGAGCAGGGTAAGCCCACCTCTCCTCACTCTCAGTTTTCCTATCTATTAAATGGAGTCATATCACCTTGCTGCAAGGAGTGAGAGTATGGAGATATTTCTATGTATTTTGTCAGTGGGGAGAGGTAACTTGATAAAGGAATTTCCTCCAATTTCTCTGATGCAAATAAACAACTCAGAGGTTTTAATCTCTGTAACACAAACCCTGTTGGCAATCTCATAAAGCCTACAGATGCCTTCTCAGAAAAATGCGTTTAAATGTGTAAAGCAAAATACATAACACTATAAAGGAATCGATTATGTTGAAATAGAATTATTTTAAATGTCATAAATTTTCTGATCCCATTTTAGATAACTTCCTGGGACATGAAGAAAAATAATGAACTTTCCATGATCACATAGCCAAAATGAATCCAAAAAAGCAACTGAACCCAGGTCTTGAGATTTCAGTCAGCCTCTATTCTTCACTACACTGATGATGCTCTTGGCAATTATAAAAGATTTAATTTTAATAAAACTCTTTGAATTTTTAGAATCCAATCCATCAAACATTATCAAATGCCTACTATGTGCACTGTCAAATTTTGTTATATCAAAATCTCTTTAGTAAGATCTTTTTTCTGAACAATATAGCGATACTTTGACCTTTTAGAGCATTGACTCTCTAGCGCCCCAAGTGAGTTTTCACTATCTAAATAGAAACTGAATATCATCTTTAATACTGCCATTATTTTAAAGGTAGAAGAGGAATTAACTAAAAAGCGTTCCTATTGGTATGTGCAGAGCTTCATGAACCGGCAGCCTCCTAGCAAAGTAATGATTACATAATATTCACAACAAAGGAGAGACCTGGGGCAGTCAACCCACTTTAACACTTACAACAGGATTTTTCATTTACAGATTCAGGGTCAAAGCTGTTTTCATAGTTGCATAGACTTGCATCTGGTTGGTGTGTCCATTCACAGGTATTCAGTGTTTCTTGACATGGTGAGTTTTCACCTGGTAAAAGATTAGCAAAAAGTAAAATGTGATTACTATATGCAAAGGCTCAGCTTTTATTTTTCTTTAAGAAAAAAAAAAGGTTATCAAATCACCAGTCTCTCAAAACTGCTTAATGTCTATTTCCTTAAGCAAATATCTTAGCCAGGTCAAGAAAAGGAATTAAACATAGAGATTCTCAGAGTCTACACTGTGAGGAAATGAAATCAGATGGAACAATGAAAGGAGTGCTGGAATGGAGTCAGAGGACCCAGATTCAAACCCTAGCCCAACTTCTATAAGACTTTAGGCAAAATTATTTAGCATCTTCAATTACATAATAAAGGGACTGGACTAAATAATCTCTAAAATTGCTTCTAGGGCTGGATCTATAATGCTATGACCACTGGTCTCTGATATCCACATTTACTCTGGCTCAGGTTGATTATAATAAGTATCTAAGAACAGTTTCACAAATGGGCTATACTAAATATCTATACTTGTCCAAAGAGAAAGGATGCTCATAGTTTTCTTTTTTGCTTTCTCTCCTTAATGATATATGATTACTGGATTAAACTTCTAAAATTAACCTTAAGTGCAGTAGCTAGGTATCTCAGTGGATAGAAAGCCAGGCCTAAAGACAAGAGGTTTTAAGTTCAAATCTGACCTCTGACACTTCCTAGTTTGTGACTCTAAGCAAATCACTTAACCCCAATTGCCTAGTTTTTCAGAGTTTTTGAAACTTTCTGCTCTTCTGTCTTAGAATCAATATTCAACACCAACTGTAAGACAAGAATAGGTATTTTTAAATAAGATTAACTCTAATAGACGATAGAATTTAGATCTAGAAAGAGCCTTGGAGTTCATTTGGACCAGTTTCCTCATTTTATAGATCACAAGACCATAAAATAATCAATCTTGAGCTGCAAGAGATATCAGAGGTAATGGAGTCCAATATCTACAATTTACAGATGAGGAAACTAAGTCCCATAGCGGCTAAGCAACTTCTCAGAGTCAAAGATGATAAATGACAGAGCTAGGATTCAAACAGAAGACCCTGGGGCTAAAATAGATGTCAAAAGGGGCTCAAAGTCTTGCAAAACATCACAAGGATGGTGAGAGGCACACTGACTCTGGATGCAAACAAGGGATTTATGATTCTAAATCTAACGTTCTTGGCACCATTTTACTCCTCTTCTCCATGAGGCTGTGACTTCTTATTTCAACATTCATCCTTCATATAAAGTATCTTTTTTTCCCTTTAATACAAGTTTAACAACTTGATCATCTCCTAATATTTTCTAACAAAGAACATGTTTTTTAATACTAGCTTTCCCCAGGAAAAGGAAAAAGCATTTTCAACAATACCAAAGAAATCACCATGGTCCAATGCACTCCAGGGTTTCTTTAGTCCCATCGTACCCAAGATTGTTTCCTTCCTCTGTGATCTAACTTTACTGCATCATGAAATCATAATGCTGAGTGGTTTTTTGATGTTTTCTCATTATCACTTCTATCTGTCTATTTCCTCTCTATAGTTCCTGTTCTACCCTGTCCAGCAACTTAAGGTCTACTAAGTCACTCTGGAACAAGAAGATGAGTTGTGGAAGGTTCTCAGAGCTTCCACTAACAAAACTCAGAGACCAGGAAATGCAATAGTGCTAGTAACAAAAGCAGCCCCAGTAGATGCATTTCTTTATTTAACCAGGATCTCTTTGGGGTGGGGGACTTATGGGCTCAATTACTTGGTGGTTTGAAGAGAGGTACTAGCTCTGGAATAGAAGCAAGAACCCATCATATGAAAGTTAGCTGTACAGTATTCTAAAGATAAATGGAACCTAATACAGCCCGAGAATTTTAAGGGTAACTCCAGTCATCTATGGCTGAATAGAGAAGATCTATTTATCTGTTCATTTGTTTGTGATAAAAGTAAAATAATTGGTTATGAAAATGAATTATGAATGCATACATAATCTGGTTTCTCCTAATGGGAATTTGCAGACTATGGATATGCAAATCCTTTGGAATGTAGGATCCACTAGAAATAAAATAGCATATGCAGTTGAGGAAGGGTTGGCAATAAATGATCCCAAAATTGTACAATAACAATTACCATGAAACAATTAAACCCATAATTTCCGTAGCTTCATATAATAGCAACAAATCTGCTGTCCCCTAGAGCTACATAATTAAGCATTGGCCATAGTTCAATTGAATAGTGCACTTTATCTCTCTAATTTGTCAATGCTCATACAAGTCAAAAGATGGAAATTACTGTAAATAAAAATAGTGAAGTAGTTAAGCACAAATTGGGTGGAATTAAAAATGGAAGTTGTGTTAATTGGCATGAGGTAAATAGGAAGGAATCTTTAGCATTGATGAGTTGCTGGTACAGTATAGTCACACAAATAGAAGGGACCTCCTTCCATAAAACAAAGACTGTAGGTTCATGTGTGAATGTTAAGCACCTATAATATTTTAGGAGTGCTCTTTCCCTTGAAAGGATGAATAAATAAATCAATAAAATCTCTGCAAAGAGCTCACATTCTAAAGAAGACAAAGCTATTTCCTTTCCTTACTCCTTAAAAAGATATAGAATAGCCTCAAAGAGATTCCAGTATCACAAAATGCTGTGAACATCTGGCCATACTTCTGACTGCGTTCCTTTCTCAATTTGCACCAAGAAAAGGCTGTGGAAAATTCCTTTGCAGTTTCTAAAAATCCTCCATTTGGGAGCCATGACCAGCCAGAGGCAATGCCAACATCTCAAAGATTTTATGGCAGCAGTTCCTGGAGCGTGGCCACATTGAGAATCTTATCTTACACAGACAGGTAATATGAACCTGGCTAAAAGAGCAGATATGATGTCAGCCCAAGCCCCAAATCTCAAAACCATAAGTTATAATAACCTGATACGAGAGCATTTAGGAGCCCATTCTATTACTGCCACCACTGCCATCATCATGATCATATTTCCATGGCATTTTCTCCTGTGTTTTGCTCCTTCTATCATGACCAGCCTCTCACTAATTGCCAATCACTCTCTGTCTACTGGCTCTGTAGCCTACAAATGTACCTTTATATTCTTCTTCCTTTAAAAAAAACTCCCTTTATCTGATTATACCCACTAGCTGTCTTCCCATATCTCTTCTCTTTTTATGGCTAAATTCCTTGAGAGAGCCTTCCATAATTTCTGCTGCCACTTTCTCTTCTTTCACTTAATTATAAACCCCATGAAATCTGCCTTCCAATCTCATCATTCAAAAGCAACTTTTGAATAAGGTTATCTATTACTTCTTAATTACCAATTTTTATGCCTTTCTCTGGTCATATTAACTTCTCAGCATCCTTTGACAGTATTGATTGGTTTCTTCCTTTGGATACTATCTATTCTTTAGGTTTTTAGTCCACTATTCATTCTAGGTTCTCCTCCTACCAACCTGATCATTCCTTTTAAATCACCTTTGCTGGATCTTTATCCAGGTCACAACCACTAACTATTTTTGTCTCCCAAAGATCTGTGTGGAGTCCTCTTTTCTTCTCACTCTATAGTATTTCATTTGGTTTTTTTTTTTTTCATCAGGAACCATGAGAGCTGCATATCTATGTAGATGATTTCAAATCTATAAATCCACCTTGGGCTTTCTCCTAAGTTCTCATTTCTCATAGCTAACTGCCTCTTGGATATCTCAAATGCAAAATGTCCAAAATTCCATTCATTACCTTCCTCATTCCACTCAAATTCTTCTAGTCTTCTCAACTTTCCAATTATATTTAGACTATGTACCTCCTCCCAGTCACCCAGCCTTACAACTTTGGTGTCGTCTTGGACTCCTCTCATAAATATACTCTGCATATCTAATTATCCAAGTCTTGTCATTTTTAATTTAATATCTCTTACATATATGCCCTTTTCTCTATTTACATAGCTACCACCTCAGTGAGAGTTCCATCACCTCATCACATCATCTCAAATCCACTCTAAGAGCCTTCTGGTTGATCTAATCTTTTTTTTTTTTTTAATTTTTTTTTTAGACCCTTAACTTCGGTGTATTGTCTCATAGGTGAAAGAGTGGTAAGGGTGGGCAATGGGGGTCAAGTGACTTGCCCAGGGTCACACAGCTGGGAAGTGGCTGAGGCCGGGTTTGAACCTAGGACCTCCTGTCTCTAGGCCTGACTCTCACTCCACTGAGCTACCCAGCTGCCCCCTTGATCTAATCTTAAATCAACACTTTAATCCAGCTGCCAGAGTGATCTTCCTATGGCATTGGTCTGGCCAAGTCACATACTCCCCTTTTTAATAAACTCTAATAACTCCCTATTATCTGTAGGATCAAATGCAAAAATCCTCTTGGTCATTCTGCTTTCCCAGTTTTCTCAAACTTTTCTCTTCTATATAGGCCATGATCCAGTTATGCAAGTCTTCTCACTATTCCTGATCTCTCTTCTCGGTGCCTTTTTAAAGTTTATTTCTCACAACTAGAATGTTCTCCTCCTGGCTTCTCTGACTTCCTTCAAACTCAGCTGGATTCCTGTCTTCTACAAGAAGTTCTCACCACAGCTAGAGCTTTTCCTATGAAATTATATTTCATTTATATTGTATCAATTTGGTTTATTCATAGTTATTTGCATTTTGTCTCCCTAGTTAGAATGAGCTCCTTAGGGACAAGGTTCAGTTGTTGCCTTTCTCTATCACTCTTAACTCCTAAAATTTATTATATATTTAATAAATACTCTTTAACTAGGAGATAGTATTTTACTTACAAATTTTTTTACTATATTATATCATCAATTATACCAACCAAGAAATTATTTCTTTATTAAGGGGAGTATTTTCAAGATCAGTCAATTAAAAATATTTATAAGAGCCTGATACGTGCCAGGCATGGTACTAAATGCTAAATATATGAATACAAAGGAGAAAACAATTCATACATGGAAAGACCTGTGTGAAATTATGAAGTGCAAAATGAGAAGAACTGGGAGAATATCATAACAAAAGAGATATTGTTTGAAGAATAATTTGTAGTGCAGCGAGGCAGCACAGTGAATAGAATGTCAGATCTAGAATCAGGAGGACCTAGGTTCAAATCTGGCCTCAGACATTTCCTAGCCATATAACCCTAAGGAAGTCACTTAATCCAAATTTTCTAGTCCTTGCCACTTTTCTGTTTTAGAATTGATACTAAGACAGAAGGTATGGTTTAAAGAAAAAAATAGAATAACTTTAGCTTATATATGTCCACCTTCAGAGAAAGAACGGATACAAAGAAACAAGCAAGATGTCTGTTTTTTAATGCTTCCCTTCTGTCTTAGAATCAGTACCGAGTATTTGTTCCAAGGCAAAAGAGTCTCAAAGGTTAGGCAATGGGGGTTAAATGACTTGCTCAGGGTGACAGAGTTATGAAGTATCTGAGGTCAAATTTGAACCCAATACTCCCATCTCTAGGCTTGTTTCTATACCCACTATCACCTCACTGATCCAAATAATAGTTAGATTTATATTTTTTTAATTATTTTTGTCAAATGATACCTGCTCTAGTACAGGGAGAGATGGTAAGGAAGGAGATAACTTTAAGATAACAAACTAATTAAATTTTTAAAAAAATTCATAATCTCAAGATGTTATAGTCTAAAGATAATAGCTATGGATTGAAATAAAATATTTGATGCCCAGAAAAACCCATAGTCATCAACATAGTAAGTAATAAAGGCCAGGATTTGAACCTAAGTTCTGGGGGCTCACCATCTAGCATCCTTTCCATTATACTATGCTCAGTCAGATGTGGCGCCATCTAGCAGGATTCCAGGTGTTGCTAGATGATATTTAGATCATCTTTAGGAAGCTTTGTCATTGGGGACCAAACAGTCCTCTAAAAACAAAGAGTAGCTCTGACAAACTGGTCAAAGCCATGGATGATTCTAATCATGGATCACAAGAGTGTGATCATTAGGGCATATAAGATCGATATGAGTGATTGTCTTTTGTTATAAAAGCACAACTGAAACAAAGTCTTATTTGTCCCTCAAGGTTGATATTGATCTTGTTTTAGTAGTTACTGCTTTATAGTCCTCTTTATATTTGCTACAAAGTAAAGTTAGAGAATATACTTCTCTACCGATTAAAAAAAATCCTGATTCCTAGATTTCAGAAATTGCTTTTTTCTGTGACATATCAGAGGTCTGCTGTAGTAAGGTCAAATCAGTATACACAAGAGAGTCAATTCTTAAATTTTCAGCTTGCACATGGGGAAATCAGAATGCCATAAAACAGGGCTTGATTTATTGTTTTGGTCATTGACTAAACAATAAAGTGGTGGAAAAAATGTGAATAATGCTGGTTAAATTTAAATGAGGTTCAAACTTTTTTTCAGAGAGCTGGTGGTTAAACATTCACCAGCATGCTAATTAATAGTATGATCTGAACACATAAAAGAAGACTGCATGACCTCTTATCACGTGACCTTGTAGCCTGAATTTAGCTCTGCTTCCAGAGCTTCAAGACTACCAGAAACCATTTAGTAGACCATCCCAAAAACCACTGTCCTAATTAAAGTCCATTACCTAATTTTAGTCAAAAATATTAATAAGTAAAAAGAAGATTAAAACAAATGGAATATTATATTAATGTTTGTTTTTCTAAAGGAAATAGAAAAAATAATTATCTATTGGTAAAATTGTCAGGATTTTTTCAAATGAAAAAGAAAACTGTATCCCTTTACACAGGAACATAGATTTTGAGATGGGAGGGACCATAGAGAATACTGAGTCCTAGCCTTTAATTTTACAGATAAGAAAACTGAGTTTCGGAGAAGTTAAGTGACTTGCACAAGAGAATCACATAGGCAGTATCTGAACAAGGTCTTCCAGACCCCAAGACCAACACTCTATTCACTACTTCATGCTGCCTTCCCTGATGAAAGAGGAATAAAAGACCGAATCCTGTAGAATTTAAACATGTATTCCTTTACAAATGCAAACTCCATATTCTATTGTCAGAATACATATTTTATTTGGGTTTATGCTTTTAATTTGGGGACTTATATTTCTTGCATGTTTGGGTGCCAAATTTCCATTCTTAGAGGCAATAAAGCATGAAATTCCCACAATTTGAACTTGTGTCTACAACTTTGAAAAGTTTTCTTTTTCCATTTAGCTGTCTGTTGATAATCCTAGCACAGTGCATGCCAGGTAGTAGCCACTCAATTAACTTTTGTTGATAGATTTAATTACTCATCCCCATGGCTCTGATTTTGGGAAATTACTTGATATGCACTTATTTAAATTATTTGGAACAGACCTGAGAAACTGTTTACTTTTCAAATAAAAATATAAAAAATATTGATACCCAAATATTTCACAGCTTAAATCTTCAGATGCTCATTCATCATTATTATTTAATTCAATAAATATTGATTATACTTGATAAACTTATTTCTTATACTGTTATTTATTACTAAATATTTTTAACTTTAAAAAGGAACAAGAGGCAGCATGTCATAAGACGGGGAGGGAGAGAGGGAAGAAAAGAGAGGAGAAAGAAAGGGAGAAAGAGAAAGGAAAGGAGAGAAGGGAAGAGAGAAAAATGGAGAGAGGGAAAGAGGGAGAGATGAAAAGAATGGGGGAGGAGAAGAAAGGAAAAGGGGAGGGGAGGGGAGGAGAAGAAAGAGACAGAAAGAAAGAGACGGGTTGGGGTGGGGGTCTGGCCTTCAAATGAGGAATGCCTGGATTCAAGTATTACTTCTAACATATAGTAACTAGGTGAGTATAGACAAGTTACCAACTTGTCAACTCTCGGTATCCCTAAGCCACTCTTAAGCCAAGGATTCTTAACCTGGTCTATGAATATTTTATTGTTATATTTTGGTAACTATATTTCAATATGATTAGCTTTTTGGTAATCCTACATACTTTATTTCATGGATTTAAAAAAATTATTCCTAAGCCTGGATCCATAGGCTTCACTAGGCTACCAAAGGGGTCTATGACATAAGAAAAGGCTAAGAACCCCTATTAAATGAAAATATTGACTAGTTGTCAATCACCATCAAAGGAAGGCATTTCCACAATGTGATTTCCCTAATTGATTGTTTCATGGGAGAGTCTGTAGTTCTATTACTATATTTTATTAAATTTAGATATATAATGAACAACATTCTAATTTACTTACTAATTTCCATTAAATGGCAGGGAGACCAAAGCTGCTGGTTAGAATGCCTGCACAAGTCTGTCCCAGTTTCATTCTATCCTCCAGTCAAATGGCAAAGTAATCTTCTAAAATCACAGGACTTACCACATCACCCATCACCCACCCCTAACCCACATGCTCAGAGAACTGTAGTGGTTCCCACCATTGCCCAAATCAAATATAAATACACCCTTCATAGTCTTCTCCCTCCTTTACCTTTCAAATGGTCTTATTCCTTATACCATCCAGCCACACACCCTACAGTCTAGTGGCACTGGCCTCTTTTCTGTTCCTCAGACAAGACACCCCATTTCTTGACTGAGCATTTTCTCTGGCTTTTCCCCAGGCATGAAATTATCTCCCTCCCTGTCTCTACCTCCGAGCTTCCCTGACTTCCTTCAAGGCCTGCCTACCTTATCTTCTACAATGAGCCTTTCCTGATCTTCCTTAAATCAAAGGCACCCCCTCTGATTATCTCCAATTTATCCTGTATATACCTTTTCAGAATGCATAAGTATGTGCATGTTGTCTTCCCCTTAGACTGCGAGCTCCCTTAGATCAGGTCTTTTATCTTTTGTTGGATCCCCCCATTAAGAATGGTACCTGGTATGTAACAGGGACTCAATAAGTGTTTATCAACTGAAGTGTAACTTTTCTATCTGAAGTTTTAAAAAAGTGGATTGTGCTCAATCTCCAAAGAGAGCATTTTTAATTAACGTCTACTAACAAACGTTTAAGTGTGAAAAGCGATCTTTCCACGGCTAAATAGATGGATGGAGACAATAAGACAAGTAGAGCTCATTTTGAAGACACCACCAGGTTTTCGCTACTACAAAGCCACAGCACGACTCTGATTAATTTTACTCAGCTAATAGCACATTGCATGACTTCAGGGAAGAACAGATTTTCACGTTCATCTTCAATGAGGAAAAAAAAAAAGCCTAAACCAAGTAGAACACATTTAATTTTTTTTAATTAGAACTCAGATTCCGGGGCTCTTGAAACCTGCCTTTGCATTAATGATACAATAAAAGAATTAATCATCCCCAATCCCTACATTTGAAGGAATAAATATCCTATGCCTTAAAATGTTTGCAAGTAATACTCTACTGCATGTGTTTATACTCAAACGAAAAATCACATTAAGGAAAATAGTTTGTAGTGTATCCACCCCCAGCTAGTGAAAGATTTAAGTTTACTAAACAAAAGCTTCCTTTTAAAGCAGTGCCCAAACAATGCATTCTGATGAGCCAACTTCAGGGCTTCTTTTGAAGCTTAAAACTAAAACATATCACAGGCTCTCCAGAGCTAGAAGTCACCTCACATGCCATCTGGTCAAAGCTGCAAGCGAACAAGAATGCCCTTTCTGCAGACAGCCTACCCAGCAAGTGGCCATCCAGACTTTGCTTGAAGATTCTTCTCTGAGAGGCAGCCCACCAGCTCCTAAGGCAATCCATTCTCCTTAGGGGAGAGCTCTAATGGTTAGGAATTTTTACTTTACAAGCAGCTCAGATTTCTCACTTTACAACTTCTATCCATTGCTTCTGGTTTTGTCGTCTGGGGATGAACAAAACAAGTTTCTTCAATGTGAAAGCCCTTCAAATGCTTGGAAAGAGGTACTCTGTCTGCGGGTGCCCTGGCTTCTTTTCTACAGGCTAAAACTTTGTTTCACTATTTCAGAGCATCTATGTGGCCTTGATCAGGATTTGTCAATCAATCAGTGTCGATATATAATCAATGGGAAATAAGGCAAAGAGCTGTACAAGGAATAAAAGATTCTCAGGAAAAGCATCGATACACAAAGGGAAGCCGTTTTTATGCCTCCATTTTTCATGGACCTAAGAAGATGTCGACAAAAATACAATCAAGTCAATCTTTTGATTTTTAATGGAAAGGGGAAAATAACAGAAGGAAAGTTTAAAAGGAAGACCAGACAAGGACACTTGAAATTTGATCATTATATATGCATAATTAGAAAAACAAACTATATATGAAACCTAGAATTGGGTGCAAAATCTTTGATTTTTCTCTTATTTTGTATAGAAGAAGACAGCTGTGGTTCAACGGTTAGACCACTGGGGCTTGCAGTCAAGAAGAACTGAGCTCAAATTTAGCATGAGACACTTCCTAGTTGCATGACCTTGGGCAAGTCATTAAACCTCTGTATGCTTAGAAGGTAGCTAAGTGGTTTCATGGATAGAGTGCTGTGCAGGAAGTCAGGGAAACCTGAGTTCAAATCTGGTCTCAGCCACATCTTACCTTAGGCAAGTCATTTAACCTCTGTCTTATGAATGCATCCATTGTATCCACTGAAGAAGAAAATGCAAAACCTCTCCAGTATCCTGGCCAAGAAAATTCTATGGACCTTGGGATCAGGAAGGATGGGACACAATGGAATGACTAAGCAACAACTATGTATCTGCCAATCTCCATTCTATATATGTTTTGATGCATAACAAAAAATAATTAAAAAGAAATATAGTCGAGTCATTAATTAGAACATCTTCAACTTTGCCTAAAAAAATGATCTTTCTGATTTGGAGGAGGAAGGAAACTAGTGAGTATATCTTCTTTCTCCATTCTCAACTCTAATCACTCTAGACATAGTCTCTTCAGAAGACTATAATAATAAGCATTTTGCTTCTGGGCATGTCATGTGTACCCAGAGGTAGATTTAAGTAAAATAAAGATATGATATTAGCTATTAATATTTGAGTTTTAGAGAGGCAACAGGGGGTAAAGAGAGGAAAGATCACTAAACTTAGGATCAGGGACCTTATTTTATGCACTGGTTGTGTCACTTGTGCCCTGAGTAACTTCATCTGACTGGTGAAAATGACAGGTAGTAGAGGGTCTATAGAAATGGGAACATTAATAAAATTAAACAGAGCAAGAAGAAGAGAACCAGGAAAACAATCTAAGTAGTAATAATAACCCTATAAATGCAAACAATTTTGAAAGATTTAGGAATTCTGGCAAATGAAATGACCAACCACCATTCCATAGTATTTCTGATGAAGCAGGCTAGCAAATTCATGAAAAGGAGCTAATGAGCTCAAAATGCAAAATGAGATACACATTTTGAGAGATGGCTAATGTGAGACTTTCTTTTTGCTTGAAAATCATTGTTTGTTGTGAAAGTCTGGTTTTTCTTTTCTTTTTTTTTTCAAATTGGGGACTAAGGGGATAAGCAGGTAGAGAGATGACTGCAGGTAGAGAGAGGATTTCTGCTTATCCTTCTACCAAAAAAAAAAAAAAATAGAAAAGAATAGAAGAAAGGCTATAAAGAAATCACTGATAAGGACAACTTTGAATGTTACATGCTTAATTTATTATATGCTTAAAAAGAAAAACAAGCCTTCCATAACAGAGATTCATAGTTTAATATAAAACCCCTTCCTTTTCCATAGTATATATGGAAATGCTCAATTTATTTTTAAGTTTACAATAAAAAGGGGAAAACTCATTGAGACAAGAATAATTAATTATTCAATTAAAACGTTAGGAATTTATTTGAATAGCATTATAGAAAAACAATAATAAGGAAAATCATTTAGAAAAATATCCGATATGGTATAGTATATAATGATAGAATTACATCAATGACTGAAATACAGTATTTTAAAATCATTTTTAAAATGGGAAAAGGGAATAATGTATTTATTTCATTTATTGAAAGGAAAAAGTTTTATATCTATCAAATAAATTGAAGAAATTATTGAAGAAAATGAATAAATTATGATATAGAAAATTTAAATAATGTTTGATGAATGTTATTTACCAAATAAAAGGAAGATAAGTAGATTAGAAAATATCTGCATCAAATTTGATAAAACATGGAATCAAATTATAAGGAATTAATAAAAATTATGAACAACCATTCCTTAACGGAGAAATGTTCAAAGAATACAAACAACATTAAAAGAAGGAATACAAATGCCCTCATGTACTCTTATATACAAATAGAAATAACTACTTACTGGCTTTTCTCCCTGCATGACCTTAGTAAGTCACTAAACTTTTTAAGGAACTTATTAAGTTCCTTCATTTAGAAAATGAGGAGCATGGATCTGGAAGTCCTCTTTAGCTCAAAAACTAATAAAAACTCTAATTATCAGATAAATAATAATTAAAGTCTGTTAAATTTGAGAAAACAGCTGAAAAGAACTTTAATCATTGATAGATCTTCAAGGAATCATATACTCTGTTGCATTGTTAAAGAAACTAAATTGGTGCAAACCCATTGTAAAGCAATTGAGCTATATAAAATAAGTAATAAAAAGCTTATCCCTATCCTTTGACCCAGCAATTCCTCCCAAAGAATTATACTTTATGGGTGTAATCATAAGGAAATAAAGGTACCACCAGCAAAATGTATCCATAACAGCTTAATTTTCAATGGCAAACAAAAAGGAAAAAAGTAAACATTCTCATTGTCATCCTCATTATCCTGACCTCCTTTCTGCTCTGCTCTCCTCAAATGCTGCTTGGCCAACTAGTAGCAATCAAGTTTCTGTCTCTTTAAAATCTTGTTCATTTTCAATCTGTACTTTTACAACGAATTTTTGTCTTCATATAAATATAAATTAATTTTTATTGCATTCTGATCAAATGTTTGCTCAGAAAAAAATGGCAAAAACTTCATAGGTACCCAAACTAAAATGCCTAGGAAGAAATGCAAAATCAAGAAATAGTTAATATTTCTCTTTTAAATTTCATACTATTTTTATTCAAGAGACATCAATTTCTATCATTTTGTTGAGCATGAAATTCTCTTTCACCTTTCTATTTATATTTATGAGAATGTGAATTTATTATGAAAAAATGCAAAAACTATTGACAGGGGCAGCTAGTAGCACAGTGGAGAGAATACCAGACTGAGAGACAGGAGTCCTGAATTCAAATTTGGCATGAGACACTTCCTGGCTGTGTGGCCCTAGGCAAGTCACTTAATCTCAAATGCCAATCGCTTACCATTCTTCTGTCTCAGAACCAATAGTCAGTATTGATTCTAAAACAGAAGGTAAGGATTTTTTTAAAAAGTATTCATATTTCCCAAATATGTCTTGTTAGTCATGTTTCCTAGTTGATAGCATACTTTTATCCTCTACTGTGGCTGCCCATAACATGACTGTGACATTGTCTTTAAAGTAAATTTTATAATTTAGATGTAAAATATTCCCTGCATTTTTCTAGGGCAATCCAGTAAATGTAGAAATTCCTCCAAGTTCAATTTTCAAAAACCTGGATCTCATTTAACCCAAACTTATTCACTAGCACCTTCAAATAATAATTATCAGTGGGGAAAAAAGTCAAAACTGACTGTTTATTGTAGTGAGTATTATATCATCCTATGCTCTTGGATAAGAGGGCTAATCAAAGAAAAGATGGATTCTGGGACCTCACAAAGTCATTATCCTGCACATTTATTGACAGAGATACACAGAAAGCAGAAAGCCAGCTCCAGACTTAACCACAAAGGAGCGATATAAACATGGTGTTGTGATAAAGAAAAAGAGACAGGTGATACCTAGCATGGAAGCAAATGTGTTTTGCATATTTTGCAATTTTGAAAGGCATAGCTGATAAGAAGGAAATTATAAAGGACAGAGAGGAAGATGGTTTAAAGTAGACTTTAGCAACTGAGAGAGAAGATAAAACTTGAGTGATTAAATGGAAAAAAGGGAACAACTCTGTGACAATGAGGTGAAAAACAGAATTGTACCTAAGGAGATAACTGATCACATGTTCAGCCTCCCTTTGTGTTAATGGAATGATTTTACTATGTTATTACAAAACTTAACACAACTGATCACCTAGGTTCCTTTTTGTTCTTTACTCATCCTGAATTATTAACTCTGTTAAGGCAAACATTTGTTGAGAATGCAATAAAAATCCTCCTATGTTTACATGAAGACAAAATTCATTTTAAAAAGTAAAGATCCAAGTTTGGGGGATAAAAGTTCATTATTTGGTAAAAATTATTTGGAAAACTTGAAATCAGTTTTGTGAAAACCAGATTTAGACCAATATTTTATACCATTTACCAAGATAAGATCAAAATAGATATATTACCTAGGCATAAAGGGAGATATTATAAGCAAATTAGAAGAACGGGAAACATATTACCTATCAGATATATGGATAGCAGGAGAATTTATGAATAAACAAGACACAGCATTGTGAGATGCAAAATGGATAATTTTGAATGCCTTAAATTTAAAAAGTTTTGTACAAATAAAACTAGTATAGCTAAAATGAGAAGGAAAGCAGTAGATTGGGTGGGGGTGTAGAATTATAGATAGTTTCCCAGATAAAGGAGGAAAATATCTGGAATTATGTCAAAAGAGTTATAAAAATGTATATACCATTTGACCCAGCAATACCACTATTAGGTTTATTTCTTAAGGTGATCAGGAAAATGGAAAAAACTCTATGATCTAAAGCATGTATAGTAGCTCTCTTTGTGGTGACAAAGCCTGGAAACTGAAAGGATGCCCATCAATTAGGGAAAAGCTAAACAAGTTGTGGGATATAAATGTGATGGAAAACTACAGTGCTGTAAGCAATAAGCAGATTAATTTTTTTAAAAAATCATGGAAAGACCTAC
>NC_058134.1:59557926-59570500 GCF_016433145.1 Gracilinanus agilis | reverse complement strand
ATATATATATATATATATATATATATATCTGTCAAAGGATGCCTCCTCTAATGGGGGAGGGAAAGGAAGAAATTAATTGGGTATTTTAATGTAACAAATAAAAAGAAATAAAGAAATTTAAAGAAAAACAATTAAAGCACTGAGGAAAAAAATGAACAAAATTTTACACAAACAGAAAGTTGATTGATATTGACTGGCCAAGTAGTTCTTGAGAAGAGCCAGGTGAGAATGAATCCAGGGTATAAAGAAAATGCAAACCTTCACCAAGGTCCAGTAGCTATTTAGCAGGCAAAGTCATATAAGCATCCAGTTATATTCATCCAAATTAACTCCTTAATTAGATTAGTTAACCAAACAAGGCTTCAAGCATCAACAAATATATTTACTTTAGGGCATCAGGTCCCTTCATTTTCAGTCAGCTCACCAATTGCACACATCTGCATCTCTTGGATCCTTTCCTCTTTGAATAGCTCAAAAGTTCCCAGGGTTACATCCTTTCCCTCAGGACTCTTGCCTGCCATGACCTTCCAGTTCCCTTCCCCCTTTACTAGAAGAAATATTTTCATCAACTCCTTTGTTTATAAAATTGTTTGAAAATTGAAAGAAAATGTTTCTTTATTTTTATTTTTTTTAAAGATCCGGTTAAAAGCCTACTTAATTTAACTAAATGTCATTCAAAATTCTGTCTCATTAGACAACATTCATTTAATGCTGAAATCATCAATTCTTCTGCTGTATTTTGGTAAAAAGTCATCTCTATCTACTGATAGTCAAAAGCTCACACTGGCTTAATATAGTTAATAATGCCAATCAGATGATATTTCCAGCCTAAGTTTTGATCTTCCTGGCTCATGAAGGAAGCCTTTGGTTTAGAACTTCACAGCAAAGAAAAAAGCTGCCTCTGAAAGGACTTTATATCTGAGGCATAAATCCAGAATTCCCAAAAGCAGTATTTAATCATTTTTACAGAACTGGTAAATGACTAGGAAAGCCTCCTTCTTAGATTTTACCCAAACAATATTATAATAACTGATTACAAAGTGAAAAGTTGAATCAACAAATGGGATGCTCTATCTACACAAAGTTAAATTGACTGTTGCATAAAATTAATTGATTTCACTCCCACCCCTGAAGTTAACCTATTGATTTTCCTTAAAATGGAGTCTATAGAAAGGAAAAATGAACATAGGCATTCACAAGTAGTTTTTCATTAATCCATCCATCCATCTATCTATCTGCTTATATCTACATAAATATAAATGCAGACTCAGATGTAGATCTTAAACCCATATATATTTAGTCAGAAAAGCTAAATAGCCTAAAATTATTTGATATAGCATTATATAAATAATAAAATAGCCAATTATTTCCCTAATGCTAAAACTTTAAAAGGAATAATATATATTTCTCTAGGAAAGCAGATATATGCATTTATAGACATCCATTTTCTTTTCCCCATTAAGTTTCATTTCTCATGAATTCTACCATGATGCATACATCTCCCATGATCCATACCACCCCTGTGCAACACCCTTACATGCAGGACTGAAACATGGTATCCAGGCCCTTTAGGGAGACTTGATTAGCAATTTTTACTAACTGTAATGCTTAAATTACCATAAAAATTCAAACTCCTTACTTTATTTCATACACTCAAATAATTACACTTTTGAGAAAAGAATTAGAGCATCAAAAAACAAGTCATACCAAAATTTAAGCCCCAAATAAAAACCACTCTAAAATTATAGCAATAGTCAGTCACATTGTGCTTACTGTCCTTCGTGCAATAACAATAGGATAGGAAAGAATGTGCTCTTACTGAGATCAGGCTGACATCCTTCACTGAATGATATATCATCAATTGCTAGAGCTTCTTCCTCTCCATCAGTTGAAAACCTTTGACCTTGAATAACAACCTGTGTACATCAAGAGAAGAAGGCAAAGAAATATCATTGTCTCAATGTCTTGAATAAAATGAGTTATCAATAAGAAGGTGTCACATGAATGAATGAAATACGGAATACATTTAGAAAAAGATGCTAGTGCATACCACATCAACTCTATAAGACTTTATGGAGGACCCATTGTGTGCTCAAACATGTGTTTTACCAATGATATGCTTAGATCTAGGCTAATATTCATCCTGAGGCCACACCTGTCTTTAGAGATGGCCAAAGTGGGATACAAGCATGGCAGAATAGACATGTCTGGCTGTCTTCACAAATAATACCAATCAATCTTTACCATATCTCCTTTGAGTAGATGCCTCACTCTAATCAAATGAATCGGTTTATCACTTTAAAACGACTCAGCTTCTAAGTAAAGTGTGTAGTTTAGCTACCTTACTAAGTTAAGTAGCATACTGGAATTAGGGAAACAAATTCATATCTGGTCTCAGATACCAACTGATTAAATCACTTAATCTCTACTTGCCTCACTTTGCTTATCTATAAAATAAGAATAATAAAAGTACCTACCTTACAAGGTTTGCTGTGATTCTCAAATGAAAAAAAATTACAAAAAGGCAAACCTTAAATTACCATATAAATACTAGCAATATGCTGTTGTTATTATCATTGATTTGTGTATACTGCCCTTCACCATACTACATAAGCCAGCTACATTCTGGGATTGACTCCATTCTACTTGATTCAATAAACATTAATTAAGCACATACTATGTATAAAATACTGTCCTAAAGATTTTTTATTAAAGGCCTTGATCCAAAAAACTTATATTCCGCTGTTGGAGCATGTAACCAGGCAAATGAATGCAAGAAAAGAGAGGAGAGGGAGCACTCTAACAAGTAGGAACCTGAATTACTTTGCAATGGAAATAGTTTCTGAGAAGCTAATGATTCTGAAGGAAAAGGTGAAAAGATAGTCCACTCTAGGCATAAAGGACAGTCTCTGTACAAACATGAAACCAGAAGATAAGATGCTAATTTCAGGGAAGAGGAGTTAAGCCAGTTTGATTAGAGCATAGTGTACATCATAATGTCAAATAACAGAAATGATGATCAGGAGGATTTCAGAAAAACCTGGAAAGACTTACATGAACTAATTCAAAATAAAGCAAGTAGAACCAGGAGAACATTGTACATAGTAACTGCAATGCTGATAATGAACAACTGTGAAAGATTTAGCTATTCTTGACAATCTTAAAAGACTCATGATGAAAAATCTCCTCTTCCAAAGAAAGAACTGATTGGAGTCTGAATGCAGATCAAAGCATACTATATTTCACATTCTTCATTTCGTTTTGTTTTGTTAGTGTTAGTGTTCAAGGTCTCTTCCACAAAATGACTAATGTGGCAAAATGTTTTACACGACTGCATATCTATATCTATATATCTGTAAAATCTATATCAAAAAATTCTGGAAGATGGAGACTTAGATGGAACAAATCTTAAAACCTCCACACCAAGATAGAAAACAATGGGCTTTGAGAAGAAAGAAGACCAAATCTAACAACAGGACAGAGCAAGGGGATCCTACTGCTGAACAGCTAAAGAGGTAACCATGAAAAAGGCTTGAACTCTTGAACTGTCAGGTCTGAGGGTATAGAAGGGGAATCCCAGGACCCCTCCCACACACACTGTGTGGAGTCTCCAGCGGCCCTTGAAATCTCTGGGCAGATGGGTGCACCAGCCTGTAGAGAGGGCCTTGCTGGTGCTGGACTCGGGGAGTTGAATGCAGGCACCCGGGACATGGCTGGAGGAGAAAGCCAGAGAAAGACAGCAAAAATGCTGGGAAGATAGCAGCTTAGATGGAGCCAAACCTCAGATCACCTGGCTTTACCACACTGAGATAGAGAACAATGGGCTTCAAGAGGAAAGAAAACCAACTCAAACAGCAGGACAGAGGAGGGGGACCCTATTGCTGGACAGCTCAGCAAAAACACTCCATCTTGTTCCCCCACTTCTTTTTTTTTCTCTCTAGGGTTTAGCCTCAGGGCACATTAAACTATACAGACTAATCCAGTCCAGGCTTAATCCCATCAATTGGACAGGGAACTCCAACACCCCTCCCCTATAGACTGCAGAGAATATAACTACAAACCTCCATTGCCAGCTGGGGGAAGATCTTTCATCAAAATTCATTAAATCCATGAATAAATTGGCAGATCAGAGAAGGAAAAAATATGAGTAAACAACAGAAAAAGAGAAAAGAAATTACAATTGACAGCTTCTTTCCAGGAAGTGAAAAGAGAGCAAATGAAATAGAAGAAGAGGAAGCTCCAATGAATTGGACACAGGCTTTGGAAGATCTCAAAATTAAATTAACTCAAGAACTTCAGGAACTCAAAAAGCAATCAATAGAGGCTGAAGACAATTTGAAAAAGGAAATACATGAACTAAAACAAGGAAATAATGTATTAAAAGCCAGAATTGACTAGCTTGAAAAGCAAAGAAGGCAAAAGATGATCTAAAATCTATATCAGATTGCTTACCAACTCAGGGACAGGGGCAAGGAAGAAGGAAGAGAAATAGAGAATTTAGAATTCAAAGATTTTAAAAGGTAATGTTTAAAATTGTCTATATGCATAATTAGGAGAAAATAAAATATTATTTAAAAATAATAATGTCAAATAATTTTGAAAACTTAGGTTGGGACCAGATTGTGCAAAACTTCAAATCACATGCTGAGAAGTCTGTATTAGGGTCAATAGGGAACCAGCAAAAGTTTTTGAACAGGGAAATAATATGCATGAAATTGTTTTGGCAGCTGTGTGGTTGATGATTAGGAAAGGAAGGAGAAGGGAATCAAAGAAACATATTTTGGAGGTTATTACTTTAGATAAGAGGTGATAAGCACTTGAACTATGGTTATGTTTTTGTGAGGTATATGTGAGATATTGTAGAAGTAGATATGGTAAGATATTCAGCTAAGGGGATATAATGAAGGGAGGGGAGGAGAGGAAGAGGGAAGAGTCAAAAAATACCTTGGTAACTAGAAAGATAGTGTAACTAGAGCAGGAAAGTTCAAAAGAAAAGGGGTGACTTTATATATCAAGTATATCTAGATATACTGAGTTGGAAGAGCTTATGAGAAACACTGAGAATAGTGTCCAAGAAATGCCTGGTGATGCTGGCTGGGCTGGGCTTCAGGAGAAAATATAAATTTGGGAGTTTTTAATATAGACATGATCATTTAAGCCACAGGAACTTCTTAGTCACCAACAGAGGGACTATAGAGAAATAACAGGAGAGAACTCCAAATAGATCCTGAAGAGAATTCTATGCTTAGGGGATGGAAGAAGATTTAGAACCCATAAGAAGTAAGCAGGAAGAAAACTGAAAGAACAGCACCATGGAAGCAAAGAGGATAATATCCAGGAGGAGGCAAGGTTGATAGTATGCCAACAACTCCTCCTTTTGATAGGACATGAAAAGGGGTTAAGCAAGGGGGTGATTAGGAATGTACCATACTCAGAGCCTAGCAAGGTTTCTATGATTATGATAAAAAGAAAGAGTACAAGAAGAAAAGTCCTTACATGATGTCCCATAGAAATGATGAATGGAAAACCATTTATTAAATACTTGGCAGGTTGTTGTCCTTCGTACTCTAAGAGAACTAAAATGATTTTTATGGGTGATATTTTTTGACTCGTGTGTAAACTGGATTTAAGTGAAGCAGTGTTACACAGTCATCCACCTAGCTCCCTCTTTCTCAGAGTCACTGAAGTCCTATGCCTAGACAAAAGACAAGATAACTGGTGATGGCTCAAGATATAGTAGTAGACTTTAGCTTCTTTGATGTCAAAACAAGCTCTAAGCACTCTATAGTCTCTGCTCCCACTGTCTTTGTGACTGTTGGAACACATTTTTCTTCTCTTCTTCCACCTGGGGAAGTCTTCGTATACCTGGGGTAGGCATCCCCCTAACTCACAGACAGACTGGGTTAGCTCTCCTCAAAGATAATACGGCTACTGCACATACTACAGGTTCTTGGAACCACAGGTGAGAGCCTAGTACCTCTGGCATGAGGGCTTGCTGAGCTCTTTCCAGAGTTGTTGACCTTCTTTGGTGTTTATCTGTCACCCAGTTCTTGCCTGTGACTTCAAGAAGCTACTAAACATTCACAATGTGATAGATACTGTGCTAAAATGCTAGGAATATGAATTCAAAAAGCAGAGCAGTCCTTACTACCATTTTTAGCATGTACATTCCAATAAGTAGAAACAATACATATGAGACAGGAGGTTAGAGAATGGTGGTTAGATGGTCACAAGGATGTCAGTGGGTATATCCTTTCCAAAAAAAATAGCATTATTGATTTAATTACAATGCCCACAATAAAGGCATTGTAAAGGAGGAAGAGAGGGGTTATGTAGGTGGTAGGTCAAATGGCAAGATGGCATGGGTGAAAAGCTGGAGGTGAAGTGAAACAGAGTCCTGTTTTGTCTGAAGGAAGCAATCTAGAGTGGACTAAGCAAATCTGCATTCAATCAAGAAAACTCAGATCCAAGGTAGCAGTTCAAAATATGACTAGATTAAATTTCCTAAGCCCTAGGGACAACAAATACTGGATTTGGAGACAAAGAACTTCAGTTTGAATCTCTGCTTTGCTCCTTATTATACAGTGTAATCTTGGGCAAGTCACTGAAACTTTAGGCCCTCTTCTTCTCTTTCACCATTTTGGCTCTATTGGTTATTTTGTGAGTTTGCAAATATATTTTCCTAGCTTAATTTCTCTCTTGAATTCCAGGTTAGCATTACTAAGCATCTGAAAGACATTTCTGCCTACATTTGCCATGAAGTCCTCAAATTATGTTTAAAATGGAACTCATTTATGTTTATTCCTTCCTTCCTCAACTGACCATTCTTTTTCAAAATTTCCCTGAATAGTTGTTCCTGACTTTTGAATATTCACCTGACTTCTGATCTTTCTTAGGGTTAATTTTAATTGCTGATATTTTAATATCCAGAATCTGCCTTGTTCTACACCTAACTCCTGACATAATTCTAACCTTGTCTTAGACCTCCTGTTTATGTCTTCAGACAAGACCAGTGTCTGCCCGTGACACCTTGGCAAAATCCATAAGTGTAGTATTTGATTGTTAAAGTGACTAAAACAGAGCAGCTATACTATGTCCCATTTATTTGACATGCAAAGACCAGGCAGAAGTCAATTAAAAAAATAAAGAACCCTGGCATGATTAAACTGACTCAAAAGGAAACTATGCAACCAAACTCCTGAAATGGTTGAAAATAATCCTTTGATGGGACAACTAGGTGCTGCAGTGGATAGAGCACTAAGTTTAGAATCAGGAAGACCCATCTTCCTGAGTTCAGACATTTACTAACTGTATGACTGAGCATTTAATCCTGTTATTCTTGTTTTCCTCATCTATAAAATGAACTGAAAAAAATGGCCAATCATTCCAATATCTTTGTCAAGAAAACCCCAAAAGGGGGTAGGAAGATGTGTATACCACTGAATAACAAAAATAACAACAAAAATGCTTTGATAATATTTGAGCATTTGCTACAGTGACATATGCAATGTAAATTGATGAATTACTAATGCTACAGTCACTCATGATGTAGTTAAGTCATGGTGGAATTCATGGTCCAGGCCAGGTTACCATGATGATGTAAAAAAAAATAGTCAGTATAGCTCACCCTAGTGATCTTAACAATCACCTAGCCAAAATATAGCTGGCTGCACATTAACAGGGATCTGTAGTCCATGCACAATCTGCCTTTTTCTGTTCTGCTAAATATATGGAAATTGACAGTTTATTTGGTATTTCCTCTAAAACCCACCAGTGGGCCATAGTGGCCAGTTTTGCAATTCAGCAATCTACTAGTTTATGCTTAGCCATCCAGAGTAAACCATTTCAAAATAAGCCAACTGTTTTCTGACATGCTTTTCAAAATCCAGTAGACTGAGAACTATACAGCAAATTACCCAGAACCTTACAAGTATATGCTTTACAAGAAAGTCTTTGTTCTGTTGACACTGGACAGAACAATTATATAACTAATAAAAAAGGAAATAACCATGGTGGAGAAGAACTGAAAAATGTGATTCTGGCAGAACTGTTTTTATAACAATTTTAACAAATAGGATTCAAGTCATTACATGAAATAGTGCTATTGGAGAAGATTGCAAAAAGCCTTCTCTCCAGATTAAATTTGTATGCTTCTTGAAGGATTGTCCAGGCCATTATGTTCTAGTTTTTACTGAACAAAGAGTAAATCTTTCTCAAAGAATTCAAACATTCTCTGGACTTTCAGGACCATCTATAATAATGATTTTAGAATCTTAGCTATCATCATTAAGAATAGGGAGTCTGGGGTGCAGAAGACAATGGAATTAAGGGAGATATATGGGAAGATGTTTCTTTTTTAATTTTCTTAATGTCATACCATCTCCTCATATTTAATATTTCTAAAAGAAAACTTTTGCATTTATCCTCTAAAACTGGATCTCCCTGTTGATTTCTCTATATTCTACCAAAATCATCATAATTCTGTCATCTGGGCACAAAACTTCAGATGCTTCTTTCCTCTTCACTCCTATGTCCAAGTGATCATTAATTTCTCTTAATGCTTTCTGCCTCTCAAATCCCTTCCTTTCTAACTCCCTTGTCACTAAAGGTACTTGAGACATCTCACACCTGGAATATCACAGAAATTGACTAGCTAGTCTCCCTGCAAAGTCATCCTGTATCCCATCGCCAGATTAAAATTCCCAAAACACTTCTCTTAGCATGTCATTCCACACACACACCCCAAGTCCTCAATAACTCCCTAGGAAAAGGGTAGGTAGGAAAATATTCAAAGGGCTTAGTTTGATATTCAAATTGACTTGATATTTAACATTTTGATTGTCTTATCTCCCCAGTTAAGTGATAAACTGTTAAAAGACAAGAATTGTGTCTTTTACCTTTTTCTATACATAATATCACTAACAGAGTACTACTGAAGGGTTATTGAAGGTACCCAATAATCTTTTTTTTTTAGTCCAACTGAAAGACAAGTTAGTAAAGAAGATAATCAAAGCTCTTTAGAACTGATGAGATTTTAAGAATACATTTAATCCAACTCCTTCATTTTATATTTGAGAAAACTGAGGCTCAGATAAGTTAACTTTCTTGTCCAAGATCCACCTCATGAAATCAGAAAATTAGTTGCAAGGAACTGATGGTAAGTAAAACAGGGTAAGATCAGTATATTGGGGAAATGACATGAATACAGAAGGTCTCAGGTGACATCTAAGGTGATCTATGCATGAATAAGATCATCATGATGTAAATAATATTTGTTTTTCCATCTTTGTGACAAATAAGGAAAATATCCAAGCTAGCGGAAGGAGTTTTTATTCTGATGCTATAACTCTTGCCTTGTTTTTTTCTAATTTCCCTATTGATCAATCATATTCTTCACAAATAAAATATTACAGAGAAACTTCTTACATTAAAAAGCATTTTTAAGAAATGCCAGGTGGATAATAGCAAATCAATACATTCTTTCAATATCTCTTTAAAATTCAGACATCAATTCTGCTTACTTTGCTTAACAGTCAAAATATTTCACCTATGAAATCATATTCAGCAATTTATCTAGTAAAAATATTAATTTTTACACCAAAGCAATGCATTCACTAAATAATCTATAACCCTGTCTCCAGGCAGGGTACACTTTGACTGTTGAGGTCAGTTTCTGCTCTGTGGCTCCCATAATTTATTTTTAGTTTCTTTAATTTTACTTCAGGACAAAAGTAAAATCAAGAGTTTATGGCTAAAACTTTATATATATATGCATATATAAGTATATATATGCATATATATATATACACATGTTTAAATATATATGTGTGTATATAGATGGAAGGGAGGAAAGGGAAAAGGAGGGATTGTAGGCATTTGTTAATACTCAAATGACATTAACTGACCCTTTGAAGAAGAGAGTTTAGGGACTTTGACTTTTGTTTTGATCAATGTCTGTAAACAAATGAAGTCCAGTCCCTAGGCTGTTCCCTAGATACCTAGCATATGGTATGTGATTCACACACATTCATTGTGCTAACTTAATGGGAAAGGCATTTCTTGATAATGATAATAAGCAATTTTGCTTCTCAATAAACAATTTCCCAAATGAAAGCCTCAAAAAGAGAGCCTTTTTTAATGTCATGGACTCCTTTTTCAGTCTAGTAAAACTTGTGGATCCCTCCTCAGAATGATGCCTTTAAATATAAGGTTTTTTTTTAAATACTTAGGATTACAAAAGGAACCAGTCACATTGAAATAGTGTCTCCAAAATATTTTTAAAAGAAGTTCATAAACTCCAAGAGAAGAATATCAACTCTAAAAAAAGACAACACTTTATTATTTGAGCATCATTTCTAAATAAGTCTAAGGACTGGACAAATCCCTGGTTACTTTCAAAAATTATTTAGTTGTCTTTTCTACATGTAGTCTTTTTTGATCTTCTTGCTCCTCCTACCACCAGCTGTTAGCCCTGCTACATAATTTAATTATTCTGTCTATATTTGTATATATAGATGCAGTACATGTGTCTTTCCTATTCATATGTAATGTAAGCTCCCTAAGGACAAGGACTGTTTCATTTTTCATTTTTTACATCCCCAATAATTAGTGCTTTGCCTGACATATAATAAGCACTTTTAATAGATGCTACATTGGAAAGATGGGGACAGATAGGCTTCTCAATGGATTGACAGCCTGCTAGACTTAGAGACAATAGGTCCAGGGTTCAAATCTGGCCTTGAACACTTCCTAGTTGTGTGTCCCTGAGGAAGTCATTTAACCTCCATTGAGACTTTACCGCTTGGAACCAATATACACTTTACCATCTTGGGACCGATATACAGTACTGATTCTAAGTTGGAAGATAAGGGTTAAAAAAAAAAGAAAGAGGAGAACTCTCGAAGCTGTGGTCCCAGTTTGGCACATTCATGCTGTTACCTGACCACTACCTGCACCATCCTTGGATACCCCAAGGGGAAGATGAGATCTCCCACTTATCCACTTCAACCTGCCAATGGATACCTAAACAACAGGACCAGAAACACCAGAGAAGATGGCAGAGATCCATCGGTCATTCCCTTCCCCAACCATAACCCTGTTGCCCCATTTGCCCAGTTCCTACCAGCTACTAGATGCCCATATGCCCCGCCATTGCTTCTTATGGTTTTTGCCATCTGACTCGATGCTTTCCTTTTATATTAAGTGTCATCTGGCCTTTCCATCTGCCATGAACTAAGACTTCTTTTAAGTGTTGTTTCCCTCAATTATAGTGAGTGCTTTGAGAACAGTGGCTGTATTGCTTTTCTATGCCTATCCCTGGTGCTTGGCACATAGTACATACTAAATGAAATGTATTTCCATTCCATTTCATATGATATTGTAGAAATGAAGGCACATGGAAAGAGAAAGAGCTGGCAGTTTTTTCTCATCTGTGATAATCCAGAGCCTTGAACTGGAACAGAAATCTCTCTTCTTAAGATTTCTAAAAACAAAAGGGGTTGAAACAATCTGAAGACCAGGTAGAGAAGATGTCAAGGAGGACTGAGTGCTCTGCAGGCTTAAAGATTAATGAGGTGGAAGGTAATATGTGGAAATAGTTGAATCAGTGCATTCCTGCAAGAAGACTCCCTCAAAAGCTTTTTAGGAACAATATCCTCTAACCTGGGCAAGCCTATGTTACCAGTCCAGCATAGCCCTGCAGCCGAGCAGTCAAACAAAGGAAGAAACATCTGCTCACTTGCCAAGAGACTAGAACTATGGCATACCTGCAGTCCAGAAGATTTGAGCAGCTAAAGAGGCCCTAGGGAGTGATATGGACTCCTGATTTTTAGGAACCCTTTAAGATAGAAGAACTATTTTTACATCAGCAATAAAGTATTGAGGGAGGCAGAGATTAATATACATGCATCTGCTTTCCCAAAGCTACCACAGCATTTTAAAGCCCTCCAGTGAACTGTCCCACTATCTCAGCTCCAGAGACTGACACTTGAAATGGCATATTTTGGAGTTCAGCCCAGGGAGATATTTTTAGCCACTATGCGCATTTAATTACTGTCTTGTCTTTGCATTTTGAAGCCACCCCTCATGCAGGAAGGGCTACCAAAGGGTAAAAAGAAAAAACTATAAAAGGTAGGGTTTTTATTTTATCCAGAGTGTCCCCCCAAATCCCAATGATATAGATATACTTATAGACCATGCCCCTCTGTGTGTGTGAGAGAGTGTGAGTGCTGTAAAAGAGGAGGAAGAAGGGGGAAAGGGAAAAAAGGAGAGAGTCAGGGAGAAAGGGAGAGAGACACAGAGAGAAAGAAAGACAGAAAGACAAAAAGAGACAGAGACACACAGAGAGAGAGAGAGAGAGAGAAAGAGAGAGAGAGAGAGAGAGAGAGAGAGAGAGAGAGAGAGAGAGAGAGAGAGGGAAAGGGGGACAGAAAAGGTAATCTAGGAGGGAAATACAATATTCTAATTGATCCCAAGTAAATTCTTAAGACTTGTGGAATTCAGAGAATATCTCATAGCTGCCTCAGCTCCTTTACCTAAGTTGTCAAGGGAGTCTTTATATCTCACTTTACACATT
>NC_058134.1:59489350-59557728 GCF_016433145.1 Gracilinanus agilis | reverse complement strand
AGAGAGAGAGAGAGAGAGAGAGAGAGAGAGAGAGAGAGAGAGAGAGAGAGAGTTTTCCAAGACTCATTTAAAAGGTCCTGGGAAGTATCCTCAATTGTTTTTGGTACACTTAAGAGTAAGAAAAAAATGTGTCTGGGCTAAGTGCTGGAGATAAAAATACAGGATTTCCTCTACAATATCCTGGACAAGTGACTATTTAAACTTTGCTCAAAGACTTTTAGTGAAGGGGAACCTGCCACTTTTCAGCCCAGGCCATTTTCCTTTTGAAAATCTCTAATGGTTAGAACTGTTTCTTTTCATCAAAGTAGGTAAGCAGCAGAGTGGATAGAGCATTTGGTGTAGTCAGAGAGAGCTTGGTTCAAATCTGTCCTGAGACACTCCCTAGTGATGTTACTCTAGATAAATCTCTTAATCTCTGTCTACCTCAGTTTCCCCAACTTTAAACTGGATATGATGATAGCACCTATCTCTCAAGGTTGTTGTGAGAATCAAATGAGGTAATATTTTTTAAGGCACTTAGCCCAATACGTGACAACTAGAAGGTACTTAGTAAATGTTTATTTCCTTATTTTCTTCTTTCTTTATATTTAGTTTAAACCTGTCTCCTTGAAATTTCTAACTATACCCCCTAGTTCTGCCCTCCAGGTACAAGCAGAAAAAGTTTAATCTCTCTTTGACATAAATTCTTTAAATACTTAAAGGCATTATCTCTCTTCCCTTCTCCCTCTTCCTCTCCCTCTCTTCCTTTCTCCCTTTTTCTCTCTCCTTCTTTCCTACCCTCCTTCCCGCAGTCTTTAAGCAGACACTAGATTACCACTTGTTATAATGTAAGGAATATTCTTGTTCTGGGAGAGGTTGGATTCCATGACTTCTGTCAAGAGTGGAGAGCCCAGAGTAATACTGATAAGATCATTTCGTAGGTTCTAAATATTTATTACACCTTCTACATGACCAGGTTCATCTAAGTTTCCCAACCCCTTTCCCAAATACTTCACAAGAAATTAGAGTGGAGATGCAATTCAAGGTCTCCCTCTAGTTGATTTATTATTGATTATATCATATACTATTATATAGTTTCCTAGTTTATGAAGGGCTAATCCATGAACTATCACATATGACCATGTGTTGTAATGCTGACCAAAGGAGATATATTAGGCTATGTATGGTGGCCCATACCTGTATTTCTAAATACTAGAAAGGTTGAAGATGGCCATTCAGTTGAGCTTCAGTCTTCTGAACTGCAGAGAACTTTGCATTTGACTTAACAGCACTGTGTGGTATGAATATGCTAAGCCCCAAGAGGCAGAAGGCTACCCAACTCCCTAAGGAAAAGTCAATTGGCCACAGTGAGAAACTTAGTAGATTAAAGTTCTCATACAAACTGGCAGTGAGATGGAACTCATGGGTCCTTCTGCATTTCTGGACTGGATAATATAGGGAGATCTGGTATATGTGTGTATGTGTGTATGTGTATTTTTAAAGAACATATTAATCTTAATTTTCTACTACTTTAGATTACAATCTCCTTAAATGTAGGAATCATATCTTATATACTTTTATCTACCCTAAAACCTAAACCATCATCATCATAACAAGGCATATAGTGGTCTGTGATTTAAAATATACTCTGTATGCATTCTTTCATTTTATTGTCACAACCACCTGTAAAGTAAATATAGGTGTTCTACAAATTTTACAAATTAGGAAATTTAAGCTTAAAGAGTATAAGCAAATTTCCCCAAATCACACAACTAATAAGTAAAGAACCAGTACATAAAGCCTAGTATTCTAATTTCCAGTCCAAGGCCCTTTTCTCCATATTCTTCAGTTGCTTTAATACCTGTTTGTGATGATGTTATTAATCATGAGTAGTATCCATTGATGATGTGAGATGATAAGTTTTAACAGACCTGCTTAGATTAGGCTGGACCACAAACTGGCTTTTAAAAATGAGCTCTTTGGCAGCAATGTAAAATACCAGGGGCTTCCATTATGAGCCACACACTTTTGCCTGACTGCTCCAAGTGTAAAAATATGCAATACTTTTCCTAAATGTCTCGTTAGAATCATTTGATGATGATTTCCACAATAGTTGGTTTTATAGGGATACATAGATCAGTTTGTCTTTTATGGGCTATATTGGCTTTAATTCTCAGAATTATTTTGAAAATACATCTTGTTTCCCATTTGGGATAGTCAGTGGAATAAATGGAATATTTATTACACTTAAATTCTCAGCAGCCAGAACAAGCAAATACCCTCTTTCCTCTTACTTTCTCAATATTAATCTCTCTCCACAAAGCACAGAGAAGAGTAAGATGAAAAAAAGGACATTATCATTTAGGAGAAAAGGTAAGAATAATAACAGAAACAATAAGAGTGGTCAACATTAGGTATTGCTTTAAGTTTTATGAAGTACTTTACATATATTTTCATGTTTTGGCCTCAAAAAACCCTGGAAATTTGGTTTTGTTTTTATTAATATTATTTTTATTTTAACTAAAATATGTTGTCACCTCCTGAGTTCATATCATTATCAAGTGTGCCCAAGACAGGATTAGAACTCAGATCATCCTGCCCTGCCTTTATTGGTTTTAGATTCAGCGATGATCATTATGTCAACAAAAAGGGGAAAGTAATAATAGACACATGTCACTTCAAAGTTAATGGAGCATTTTCTTCAAATATATGAGAAAAATGAAATTTAGTTACATCTTTCAGGCAACATTGGGATAGAGGGTAGAGGGGCTTATTTTAGTCAGGGAGATCTGTGTTCAAGTCCCACCTCCAAGGAGCATTAGTTGTATAACAAAGAGAAAATCACTTAAACTCTCTTTTCCCAGGCAATTATTTAGAGTTATAATTTGCAAAGCAAGATCTAAACTACTTTGGTGAATGGAGTTTAATCTTTAAGAATTACTTACTATGCCTAAACCATCACAGATCTAATAATAAAACAAAAATGGTGACTTGTGAGAATCATATAACTAATACTGCCTGAGTTGACTGGTACTCAAATTAACCTCTTCTAACTTCAGGATGAGTGTTCTCTCTACCAGAACATAGACCTATGGTGGTAAACCTATGGCACATGAGCCAGAGGGGAATTCAGAGCCCTCTTTGTGGGCATGTGTGTCATCACCCCAGCACAGAGTTTTCTAGAGTTTGTTATTAGAAAAACAGAGGGACACAGGGCTGTATTGCTCCTCTACCCTCTCCATAAATGCCTAAAGATATTTCTCACATTACTTGCCCCTCTAAAAGGTTCACTATCACTGCCACAGACCATACATGGTCTATAAAGGATGTAAGAAAAGACAGACAATATAATAGATTCAAGAAGTAGAATTTAACATGTTAGGGTAACACTATATTTGACAAAAACTGCTGGGAAAATTGGAAAACAATATGGGAGAGATTAGATAAATTCAGAATGGGTGAATAACTTAAATTTAAAGAAGGAAACTATAAGTAAATTAGATGAACATAGAATAGTATACCTGTCATATCTATGGAAAAGAAAGATTATAATACCAAGTAAGAGACAGATAATATTACAAAATATAAAATGAATAATTTTGATTACATGAAATTACGAGGTTTTTTGTACAAAGAAAACCAATGCAACCAGAATTAGAAAGGAAGCAACAAATTGGGGGGGGGGGGGAAATTTATAACCAAAACCTCTGGCAAAGATCTAATTACTCAAATTTATGAGGAGCTAAATCAATTGCACAAAAAAAAAATCAAGCCATTCCCCAAATGATAAATGGGCAATGGATATGAATAGGCAATTTTCAGATAAAGAAATCAAAACTATCAAAAAGCACATAGAAAAAGTATTCTAAATTTCTTATAATTAGAGAAATGCAAATCAAAACAACTCTGATGAACCACCTCACATCTAGAAGATTAGTTAATATGACAGCAAGGGAAAGTAATAAATGTTGGACGAGGTGTGGCAAAATTGGGACACTAATGCACTGCTGGTGGAGTTTTGAACTGATTCAGCCATTCTGGATGGCAATTTGGAACTGTGCTCAAAGGGCTCTAAAAGACTGCCTACCCTTTGATCCAGCCATACCACTGCTGGGTTTATATCCCAAAGAGATAATAAGGAAAAAAACTCATACAAAAATATTTATAGTTGCACTTTTTGTGGTGGCAAAAAATTTGGAAAATGAGGGGATGCCCTTCAGTTGGGGAATAGCTGAACAAATTGTGATATCTGTTAGTGATAGAATACTATTGTGCTCAAAGGAATAATAAACTGGAGGAATTTCATGTGAACTGGAACAACCTCCAGGAATTGATACAGAGTGAAAGGAGCAGAACCAGGAGAACATTGTACACAGAGACTGATACACTGTGGTACAATCAAACATAATGGACTTCTCTACTAGCAATAATGCAAGGATCCAGGAAAACTATGAGGGACCTTCGAAAAAGAACACTATCCACATTCAGAGGAAGAACTGTGGGAGTAGAAACACAGAAGAAAAACAACTGCTTGATCACATGATTCGGTGGGGCTATGATTGGGTACGTAGACTCTAAACAATGACCCTAATGCAAATACTAACAATATGGAAAAACGTATTGATCAATGACTCATGTAAAACCCAGTGAAATTTCTTGTTGACTATGGGAGGGGGTAGCAAGAGGGGAGGGAAAGAATATAAATCATGTAACTATAGGCTAATATTCTAAATTAATTAAATAAACTTTAAAAATACATATTAGGGTAACAAATTGGAGGATCGTACATTTAGAGCTGAAAGAGATATTTGAAGCCAGATTTAACCAACTCATTTTAAAAATGAGAAAACTGAGTCCTAAAAATGCTAAGAGATTTGGCCAAAGTTACACATCTTAAGTGGTTAAAACTATATTTGAACTGAAGTGTTTTCTCCAAATCCAATGCTTTTGTCATAGAACCAAGAATAATGACCTGCCTAGAATAATATAACAAGTAAATCTCTAAGACAAGTTTAGAAATCAAGTCTTCCTGACTCCGAGCCTCATTAAAAATTAGAATATTTGGAACTATTTTAGGGCAGGGATATTTCTTTAGCTTCTCTCTGTATCTCACATAGTGTCATATAGTGCTTCCCATGAATGAAAAAAAAAAAAGCAGAAATTTAGAATCTATATTCTTTAGTAGTCACTCTGCTAAGGACTGGAGATACAAATATAATGATAATAATTAACATTTATGTAACATTATGTACCATGCATTGTGTTAAGTACTTTACAATTATCTCATTGATTCTCATAATAATCCTGGGAGATAAATGTCATTATTTTCTTCATTTTATAGATTAGGAAACTGAGGCAACCAGAAATTACATGACTTTCTGAGGGTTACAGGATTAGTAAATGTCTTGGGCAAAATTTAAACTCAGAGCTCTCTGTCTCTGGGTCCAGTAGGATACAGTTCCCGCCTTTAAGGAGTTTATATTCTAGTGGGAAAATTACAACACATAAAGGAGAGACAAGGCCAAAAGAGGTAGAAGTAGGTCTGGAATGTCATTGGAATGGGTCAGCATCAGTAGACACTCAGTATTGGTTGAAGGTCTGAATGCTGAATAATTTTACCACACGTTTCACCCACATGGTTATTTTTAGTTTAAATTCATAAAAAATACTTAATTAATACTTAATTCTTCATATTATTCTAGGTCTATTGTGACTGTGGAATAATATCAATATCATCTGTTCCCCAAAGGATCCCTCTGTGCAAAAGGTGCCCATACCTGAAATTTCTGAGTGCTATTGAGCTTGATGATATTTCTCTCCCACCGATTTGGGGACCCCGCTGAGTTTTGCCATATAGTCTGAAATGATTTACCACACATAGTCTGGAGACCAACACTTATTTTCATCTTCACATGGCTGGCATAGTGATAAAATATGACCTGGGGGAAATAAAAAATATTTTTTAACAACCAAAAAGAACTCAAGTAAAAAAAGGGATAATGAAAGAAGGATGCTTACAAGTACCTGGCATGATCGTTGGCTATTAGTTGGAAGGAAAACTCTGCTTTTTATGTTTGCAGGAGAAGAACCAGCTTTGGAGGACAGTGAGAGGAAATAGGCTGTTTGGGGGGAAAAAGAATAATAGAAATGTTAGAGTCACGGTTTCACTGACAGACACTGAAAATACCAGTGGTACATTTTCAGGCTATCTCTACATAATGCCTGCATTTGGTGAGGCAAAGAATGAAAATTTAGTCACTTGACATGACTGGTGGATTTTTTTCTACTCAATCCTTTTTCTCCCCTTTACTGAACTGATTTATTTCTACAGAAGCCAACCTAATATAATACTTTGTGAAATCCACACTTCTACTCGGTCACATCAAGTAGAAACAGCACAGAGACTGCAGGAAGAAAGTCATAGAGAAAGGTCAAATTGTGAACCCTGAGTACAATGTCTGGTAACACAGTAGGTGCTTAGTAAATGCTTGAAATTAAAAAAAAAAAAAGATGGGAATGGAGGGCTGTGAGGGAAAGAGGGTCGTAGGAAGGGAAAAAATATGGAACTCAAATTTTTAAAAAGATTGTTAAAATTGTTTTTACATGTAATCAGGTAAAAAATGTTATTTTTAAAAAATGAAACATTTTAAAAATAAATTAAGAAAAAACAGGGTTTGACAGAAGGAGCTTAATAAAATACCCCCCAATGGTTATGGGAAATGTACTTTGTAGCCCCTTTTGCCTGTCTTATGGAACATAACAATGAATTTACCAACATTACACTGACATCTATGTTTTATGTTGCTTGCAATAATAGTTTCTCTTCTTATCTTTTGGGGGGATTTTATCGTGTTTTTGTTTGTCTTTCCATTTTTAATACCAGTCATATCTCCAAAATACTCATCCCTGAATGAAAGCCCTTCCTTGTAACAAAACAAAGCATTTCAGGAAACCTAACAAGAATGCAACTGCCTAACTAAAACAAACTCCAAAGTCCAAATATAGCACCCCTTTTCAAATCCAATGAAATTATTGTTTGTTCTCCAGAAATAATGCAGCTTATGTGACATTCCAAAACTATGGTCTCCCACTTCTCTGTGTAGAAATAACAACAACTACTACTACTATTGTTATTATCATTCAGTGTTTTAAAGTTTATAAAGACTTGTACAAATATTATCTCATTGTATACTCAAAACAACCCTGGAAGGTGAGTACTGTTATTATACCCATTTTTACAGATGAGGAAATTGAGCCATACAGAGTTTAAGTGACTTGCCTAAGGTCACATGGCTAGTATAAAATTTTTACTCAGCACTCTATTCACTGTGCCTCTTAACTCTCTAAATGAGGAAATTTTGTCTTATCTGTTTTCCAGAATAAAACATACACAATGCAATTATGCGTCTAATCGTATTTGAGTTTGGATTTTCTTTATATTATTGTAGTATCACAGTACAAAGCCCCTTCTAGGTGAGCCTTCTTAAATCTTCCCTTTATTAACACACATATAATTTGTAATCAATCAGCAAGAATTAAGTGATTACTATTTGCCATGTAGAGTACTGGCTACTTAGTATACAAATATAAAAAAGAGAATATATATAATATATGCACATATTATATACATATACTACATATATACAGAACAAAGACAAAATATAAAATAAATTCAAGGTCTTTAAATGCAAAGTCATTAAAATAGGCAATAGTAGTTTGGGAGGTCAGGGAAGACTGCATGTAGACTATTATATTATTGTTAAAACAGTACGATTTCTCAATCCACTCGATAAAAAGAAAATGAGCAGTCAAAGACAATTTCAAAGTTATGTAGCTGGGATTCTAGAGGAATGGCAGTACCTTTGACATTAGTAGGGAATAAAAGAGTGGAGGGTTTGGGGGGGGAATGAGTTCTGTTTTGGACAAATTGAGTTTAAGATATCTCTGGGACATCAAAATTGAGATGCTGAATGGGCATCAGTGATAAAGGACTAATATTTCTGGAGAGGTGGAGGATACATAGCTAGATCTAACACCACATAGAGAGAATGACTAAACCCATGGGAGCTGCTGAGGTCACCAAGAAAGAGAAGAGGACCAGTAAAAAAAATCTTGAATATCCACAGTTAAGGGGCAGATAACAGATGATAAGCTGGCCAAAGAACTGAAAAAGAGCAGTCGGATACGAGTAGGATAACCTAGAGAAAACAGCATCAGAAAAACCCAGGGAGAAATGATGGACATCAAATGCAACCAGACAGCTCAAAAACAATGAAGATTGAGAATGCTATTAGTTAGCAATTAAAAGATTTTTTCCTAATGTTGGAATGAACAATTTGAAACAAGAAAATTATTTTACCTTTGAAGTCATGGAAATTTAAGATTTTTTTTGAAAAAAAAATGAAGAAACAGGTAAATATCATGAAAAGATTCCAAACAAGCCTTACAAGTCTTTGACCTCTCATAGTTTTCAAGATGCTTTTTTTTGCCCTCCTCTTTGCAATAAAGTTACTGCATGTCAAAATATATGCTGATTGTATTTGAAGAACTTAAGTTCTTCATTAGTTGCCACTGATGTTGGCCCAGAAGCTGTAATTGTTTTCTTTATGTCTTAGTGTGTGAATTATAAATTAGTGTGAATAATAAATCCTATGAAAGGAATATATTATTTGAATGAACACTGCCTAATTCCACTGGGCTAGTAAGTGCCTAAGGATGAGTTTTTCTGACTCCAAGCCTGGGGCTCTATCCACTGTACCATCTAGAACTGTGTTGGTGAACCAATGGTCCATGTGCCAGAGGAGGGCTTCTCCTTTCCCCCTCTCCACCATACCTGAGGATATTACCCACCCCTCTGCCTAGCAATCTAATGGGAGTGCTTCCTCCTTCCCTGGTCTGGGGTAACAGGACAGCTCATATGTGGTGTGAGGGTCTAGTTTGGGCACTTGGACTCTAAAAAGTTCATCATCACTTCTCTAGAGTCAGGAAGACCTCTGTTCAAATTCAGCATCAGATGGTTACTGGCTGCATGATCCTGAGCAAACCCTTTAATTTCTATTTGCTTCTGTTTCCTCAAATATAGGTGGTATTATTATCCCCATTTTATAATTGAGGAAACTGAGGCAGGCAGAGGTTTAGTGACTTGCCCAGGATCACACAGCTAGGAAGCATCCAAGAACGGGTTTAAGTCATATTCCTGATTCCAGACCCAGTATGCTATCTACTGTGCCAACTATTTATTGTAAGGAGTTAAGGCTCCCAGAAAAGGTTAAGGATCCCTGTTCTTGAAGGAAAACCCCTCTTCAAAAGAAAAGTTAGAACAGTATGTATACCTCTTGGAGAAAGAAAAGGACCACCTTGAAGGAAGGAAATTCCTAAGAAGTCATAAATGTGAAATCAAATTATTGGGACTCTGACATTCCATTTTGTAAAGTGAATTATCCTTAACTTTCAAGTTTTACTGAAACAAAGTCCAGAGAGCAAAAGCAATAGAAATTAACTGTCATTGAGTAATGCTTCTTTTATATTCAGCCAGTGAAGCAAGTGTTAATTACATGAAATATCAAATAATTATAATGAACAATATAGGCACTGTTCCCAAATAATATTTTAATTATTACATTATTAGAAATGAGGATGATTCTCACATCCAGCAGGCCTTAAATTGGTTTTATCAATGTTCATTTAACAAAAGACAACCCCAAGGCTTGGAAGAAAAATTATTCTCATTCTAAAGAAAGCATATTGAAAAGTTCCATTCATCATCTTTATTAAAAAAAAAAAAACCTCTTGGTCACAGAAATCAAATTTAATGACACACTGTTACAAGTAATAAAAGAGTACTTGAAATAACATCCATCAAAACATATAAATTAATTGTTTAAATATGTAAGCAGTGAAGTTTTTTTTAAAGGAAGGGTAACATGGAACAGTGAATAAGAGTATTGGACCTAAAGTTTTGACGTGTCTACAACTTTCTCTGAAAATTATTAGCATTTGTTATGAGCTAGTTGGGTATCCTCCCTGAGCCTCAGTCTCCCTATCTGTAAAATAGGAATAACAATATCTTTACACTGGTTGTTGTAAAGCTCAAGTAAGCCAGTGCATGTAAAGTACTTTGTAAAAGTCAAAGGTCTATATGAATTTCATCTGTTATTATTAGAAGATAGCTAGGCTGCCATTTTTACATTTATTAGAACAATGTAAATTAATCTATCTTCTGTTAGAAAATAAATTAAAATTTAACCTTTAAGGAAAAAAGCAAGAAAATTTACATTTAAAGACATTCTCATTTTTGTGTTAATGAATGAATGAACAATTAATTAATTGTGTTAATTTCTCCCCATGAAGGACAGAGGAAAAAATGTCTATAATAAACTATCAGGTGAAATGGGAAAAAAGGATATTCAAATTTTTCCTTTATCTTAAAATCTCTGCTCATAAAAATTCATTGTATAAATCCCTCTCTACCCCTTCCAAAATAAAATGCTTATTTTGCTGTGTTCTTTAGTATTTTTAAAAAAGTGTTTTAGTCATTGAGAGAAATGGAATTAATGGAATCACTAGATTTTGGGGAGCAAAAAAAAGAATTATAGTTTAGAGAACTTTGTGGCTCAAAGGGAACTTGGATATCATTTGGACCAATGCCTTCATTTTGCAGGTAAACAAACTGAGGCCTAGAGAGGTGGATGAAGAGCTGGTATAGGTTGACAGAATCTGCCTCCTAGAAAAGAATATACATGATACATTCATGTATCTGTTTTTGAGCCAAGGAGGAGAGATTAAGAACTATACAAAGCAGCTATATTCTAATATCATTAACACACTCTTTCCATTTAGCTCTGTCCCTCCTGACATCAGGAGTATATGGAGAATCATTTCTTAAAGCAAGCCTTAGGAGGCTGAGATAACAGACTCCCAACCTTAGCCATCAGGAAGATGCTTTCCTAGCCTCCCAAGAGATTTCTCATTTTTGCTGGAGTTATGTTGCCTATAAGTAAAAACTTACAAAGGCTCTGTGTCCCCCATTCATCTTAGCACCATATTAATTTCACTTTTGTTTACATGCTTCATAAATCTGCCATTTTAAACCTATTCCCATAAAGCAACTACACAGCAAATATTTAAAGTAATTGTTCTATAAAACATGCCTGATGGACCAATTATGAAGATTACAAAATAACTATCAATGCAAACTTTCAGGTTTGTATTCTTAAATTTTATGTAACTGTTTCAATGCTCACTGAACAAAGGGAAAGCTTCTAGAGTAAATGCCAGAATCAGAATAAAGTCTGTGGAAGAAAAGGAAGAAAGGGCAGACAGTAAAAAGGCATAAGAGCCAAGTTCCAAAGGCTCCATGGTGCCATTTTGACAGGAGTACAAACAGCCCTAGAATCTCTTCTCTTGCTATATAACAAAAACAATCATTAATTTTTCCAAGTCTTATATGACTTCTGGGAGTCAGGTTTGCCCAGTGAATAGAAGGATGAGCCCGGAAGCAGAAAGTCCACAGTGGTCGTCTTGCCCCTTGTACTCACTGACTATATGGCCATAAACAACTTACTTAAACCCTCAATGCCAGCAGACAGCTCTCTAAAACTCTAAGTGGTGGAGAAACAGCCCATCAGAATTAGTGCAACGAATTTCCACAGCAGATTGTTCTGGTGATGGTTGCTATTGTGGTTGCCACTCTTTAGTTATTTTCAATCCTGTCCAACTCTTCATGACCCTTTTGCAGAGTTTTCTTGGCAAAGATACTGGAATAGTTTGCCTTTTCCTTCTCTAGTTCATTTTGCAGAGGAGGAAATTGAGTCAAACAAGGTTAAGTGACATCCCCAGGGTCACAAAGCTTGAAGATTCTGAAGTCATATTAAAACTCCAATCTCTCTGACTCCAGACCTGATGTTCTATCCAGAATCACCCTCCACAGCTGCTATTTCTCAAAGAAAATGAAATCACAATTCTGGATCTTCCTCAAATATTTATGCACCCACAAATAAAGAGAAGAAAAATAAATCTTACTACAGCCTACATGAAATAACCAACAGTTCCAAAGGTACTTGAAAGAGGAGGAGTCATGAAATATGTAAGATAATATCTGTCTCCAAGGACAGCCCCAAATAAAGCAAGTTGTAGGGCTAATAAAAGATATGTAGGAATGAATCAACATGGTGAGGTCTATGGCTCGAAGCCAAGGTCATAACTTCAAAAAGCTTGGAGATAGAAATATGTATTCAATTGTTACTGGAATCTGGCTAAATTCTGATAACAGAGAGGAAATGCTTACCATATCTCAGAAATCTTTGAACCTGATTACTTCTATATGGAATAGCTTTTATTTTTTTCATCCAACCAGTATCTCAGTTAACACATCCTTTCAAGAGGTTGACAGGGTTATTATAACCAAAAGGAGACACTGAAACTATGCCTCACTTCCCCAGTGTTGTGACAGAAAGAGCACTGGCTTTGGGAAGAGAAGACTTGAGTTCTGAGTCCCAGTTCTGCCCAGATGACCCAAGATAAATTATATTCCCTCTCCATCTCAGTCTCTTTATCTTTAAAATGGGAATTAACAATACTCATGAGTAGTTACAGATGAAGCCTAATTGAAATAATATATGCAAGTGTCTTTTAAACCACAAAGTGCTACATAAATGTTAAGTATTATTTTTATTGCTATTATTGTCATTGCTCTCACATTTTATCTTATATTAAAAAGAATTGAGTTAGAAATGGCCCTGAGATGAGTTGCTGTACTACTATGGCTAATTCATATTTAGTTTTCAGGGAACTTCAGCACAAGTGGATAAAATTATGCCGTTGGGGATTTGCAAAAGCATATTGACATGCAAATACTTCTAAACTTCCTAAAAGCTTCTTTGTGGAAAAAAAAATCCACTTACCAACCAAACAAGAATTATAATTACTATTATTCCTTTTATTCTCATCTTTTTACATAAAATAAAATTTTATTGAAATAATTTTGGTGTTTTTTTACATAACCAAATTTCTCCCAATACTTCTCATCCTTTTCCCTCCCAAGAATTATAATATAATAATATTTTAAGAAAAAATAATAAAATATGTACTATTGATTGCAAAAAATGTTTAAAGTTTTTCCACTAACAAATCCAATAAAGCTAAGATTAAATGGGAAATAATTAACTGAGAGAAAGTTCCACAGATAAAAGCCTCATTTCTAAGAAATGTAACAAATTGATTCAAATTTGTAAGGACAAGAGTCATTCCTCAGTTGATAAATGGTCTAATCAGGATGTGAACAGATAATTTTTTGGAGAGAAGAAATCCAGGCTATGTATTGCTAGATGAAAAAACTGTTCTTAATTATTCATAAAGAGAAATATTAATTAAAGAGTTTCTGCCTCATACCCAAAAACTGGCGAAGATGACCAAAAAGGGGAAAATGACAAATTTCAGAGGGGCTGAGGGAAAACAGGCACACTGACTCACTCTTAGTGGGCCTGTGAATGATTATAAGCATTATGGAAGAAATGTGTAATTACACACAAAATGTTATTAAAGCAGTTATTGAAAGTTATTAAACAAAACCTTTTGACCCTGCTATAAAACTATTACTGCCGTACCCAAAAGAAATTATAGAAAGAAATAAAGGTCCCATATTTATGAAAATATTAATAGCAGAGGGGTTTTTTTAATGGAGAAAAAATCCTGAAAACTAAAGAGATATCCTTAGATTGAGGGATGTCCTAACAAATCATATAGGGAGACACAATAACTAGATCACTAGAATTATACATCAGAAGCTTACTATTATTCATAGATGATGTGACAAATTCTTTCCTACAAATACCGATCTCTAAATATCCTTTAGAATTTCACAAATGAACTACATAGAAAGCAGACCATTATCACAAATAGGACTGTTGTCCACATTATCCAGATAGGACATTGATGCACAAAAATCTAAAAACAATTCTTTTCATATGTGCCATTATATCAAATACTCATCTGCAAGTTATGTGGAACAAAAGTCCTCTCAAAATAGACCAGATAAGACCAATGACAGAAATTAGATTTATGATTTCATAGGAAACTACTAATTAATAAATATTAAATGCCTACTGTGAGCTTACAGCTAGGGATATAAAAAGAAGCAAAAGAGAGTGTTCCTGCCCTCAAAGAACTTACTACCAGATGAGGAAATCCCTGCTCCCAGTGTAAGTCAGTATCTTCCATAAAATCTGAGGTCTTAGACAGATACCTGGAGTCCTAAGGGGCAATGTGGCATACCCTGGGTCAAGACCAGTATATGTCAGTCAGATCTTGAACTCGGGTCATCTTGGCTCTGAAGCCAGCTCTCAAAATTCTCTATCATTTGCCTAAGATTATAAAGGTAGTAAGTACCAGAACTGAGATTTTAGCCCTGTTCTTCCGAGTTTAGAAGCAGAGTTCTTGAAATGAACTATATTACTCATCAAAGGCAAAAGTTTAGAACTCAGGTAACTTAATGGAAACTTAATGATTTCCGTACTTCATTACTAAGATACATTAAAGATAGTTGGGTGCCCCTACTATGAACTTCTAGATTCTATATCCAAGGATCAAAAAAATAATATAATAAATAATTCTCATGATCTTTTGTTCAAATCCTTTGACCACTACTCTCCTAGACAATGTCCTAATATTGAGAAAAGGGATGCAATAAGTCAAACTATTTTATTTTGGTATAATATTACTTAAGTTTTTCATATTTCTTAGATACGCTTTTATATTTATGCCTTGAAAAAACACAGCTTTATAGATTTAATGAATAAATAAAAAACCATCTGTCTGCTATCATTTAGGGACAATCCTACCAGAAGGTAACAGGATGTTCTTGGGGAAATATTTCTCTAGGGGAAACTAAAGAAAACATTATTTTATGTGACTTTGATAAATGGTAGAAAGTTATTTATGCTCATAACTTTGTAAACCTACTAATTATTTTTGTTGCAAACCCACATTGATACATCAGTAGATTCAAAATGGTGTCAGAATTGAGCTTGGTGTCAGTTGACTCTAAAATTTATTAGCTTGATATATTAGCAATGGAACAAAGTAGGGGGGGAGAGAAATACCCAGAATTTCAATTATCCAGTAAACAATGAAACATTTCCCTATTTGGAGAATCATAGCCTGTCATCTATTCACTGGAATACTGTTGTGAAGATAGAATTAGAAACTGTTAGGGCTGGTAGGCTTATTAAGAATCTGTCTCTTTATCTACATCTCTAACTTTCACTCTTTCCACCTCTTTGTAAATAAAAGAAGCTAACAGTCATTTTGACTTAAGCTATAATATTTTAAAAACTGTGACCACAATATTACTTTGTAACTCACTTATGGAGTCAAAAACCCCAATGTTAATCCTTACACTGTGCAGGTGAAATCAGTAGCATAAATAATATAGAATACAATGTACAGATGAATGTTTTGAGATTGAGGAAGCTAGCACAATGTTTAAAATTTTGCCAACAGAAAAGGGGACTCTAGCTAACACAAATGAAAGCCAATATGAATTACTTCTTCCTCCTATGTACTCATTCCCAAATTTCCTACTGTTCTCCATCTGCCACCAGCATATACTCACACCTTTTTATCACCATAGCTGTCCAACTGGAGAATGGCAGAAACACAAGAGAATGATTAAAAGCAGCACAAAACTTATACTGACAAAAAGGGTAGGGAGAGGAGTAATTGTGAAGCTACCAGTATCAAAAAAGGTAACGAGATCCCATTAGGGACTGGCTTCCACCACTGAATAGTTGTCCTTATTTGGACCCTATAAAAACCAATAAAAACCAGGAATGAAACTATAGTTAAAAGTCAATTTTCCATATTCTTCTGCTAAAAGGGAGTTAAAACTAAGACTTTGTTTCATGAGAAAAAGAACTTTCTTTGTATCTTGATCAGATCACAAAAGTCCTTTTCAAAGTCAATTTATTTCAAAAATTCATTTCCCTAAAAGCTGAATTGTAAACTTTGTTCTATAAGCAGTCTGTATGTAGTTAGTATTTCTATGCTACTTTAATTTTTGAAAAGAGTTTTGTCAATATTATTTCATTTGAGCCTCATAATTTTCTGATATAGTTACTATTTTTGTCCTCACTATACAAATAAGGAAAAAGAGATTCAGATAGTTTAAGAATCTTATCCACAGTCATATAGCCAGCAAATTTCAGAAGCAATTTTATTTTTATTTTTATTTTCATTTTTATTATATACTTAGTAACCCCCACCATAAAATGTAAACAAATGCATAAAATATTATGTCCAAAAGTATAAACTCCACATTGTTTACAATTTTTAAAAAACTTATAAATTATATATGTGTGCTAATATAAATATCCTCTGCTTCTGAGTTTCTTTTAAATTTGTTTTACTTTGATATTTTTTTCTCTTGATTTTATAGCTGTTATTTTTAATGTAATCAAAGTATATATTGCTCTTATTCACTTTTTTCATATATTTCTCTTATTTTCTTTATATTTCTAATGTGTGTCATTTCTAATAATATAATACAATCCATTACATTCAGATACCACAATCTATTCAGACATTTCTCCCAATCATTGCATTTGCATTATTTTGTCATTATAAACAAAACTTTCATGAATATTTACACATAAACACAGCTGTTTCCCCTTTCAATAATGGCCTTATGGCCTCATCCTAGTAATAGGATCTCTAAATCAATGAGAATGAACAGCTTTATAATTCTTAATGTCTAATTCCATTTTATTTTCTAAAAAATAAATTCATCGCTGCTCTAGCAATGTAATATTAGACCTGTTTCTCCATGTTCCTATCAGCATTTAATTTGATCAATTTAACCTGATTCTCAATTAACATTCATTACCATTTACCTAAATTAGTTCATAGGCAGCAGACCCAATCTGTTGCTAGGACCATACTCTTTCCACAAACAAGTCTTTAGAGTTTGGTTATGTCCAGTGGAACTTTTGTTTCAATGTCACAACTCCTCAGGGATATAGGATTACCTCCATGGTATTATTAGTGTTAAAGTAAGGCTTTCGTAGAATATTTATGCTCTCTAACCCATTGTTGTCCCATCAGAAACTGAATTATATGTATGCTCTGGCTTAAATACACTATTAGCCAAATTCATGCAGTTTTGTGTGGGTTCTCCAGATAGCTATTGTATTTAACTTATCTAAGTTTTCATTTATCTCCATAACTTCTTTCTTATTTATTTCTTGGTTAAATTTCTCTAGTTCTGAAGGAAACTTACATTCCCTGTTTTTACTATTTTGTTATCTATTTCCAGGTGTATCTCATTTAGTTTTTTCTTTAAAAATCTGGATGCTATAAATCTTGGTGTAAACAGGTCCAATATAAATAATGTTTTATTATCCATAGTACAGCTCCCCCACAATATAGTTATTCTGTTCATCACTCCAAAATATATCCATTTTAGCCCCAACTTTGTCATCAATCGTGACTACTACTGCTACCTTCAGCTGAGGCATAGTATATTTTGCTCTCTCCACTCACCTTCATTCTATTTGAGTCTCTCATTTTCAGTGTGTTTTTTGTAAATACAACATTGTCAGATCCTGTTTTTTTTTACCTTTCTGTGAGCCATTTTCTTCCCATGAGTGAATTCATTCTATTTACTCTCAATGTCATAGTTACTAGTAGCACATTTCCACCTACTCCATTCCTCCTCACTGTGTCTCCATCTTCTTTTCTTTCCACCTTATTGCATCTCAGATGTCAATTTCCTTTGATCAATACCTCTTCAATTCACACCTCTTACCAAAAACTCTCCCTTATCCTCTCCTCTTGCTCTCCTACTTCCATACTAACCCACCTTTCCAAAGGTCCATCCCTTGTCCCTCTGAAGCAATTTTAAACTCAAATTTTCCTTACTGACAGAATTCATCCCTTCTATCCCTTACTGAAGAATGAATCTATCCACTATGCAATGTTGCCTATAAGACCAAAAAGTCCTAGAAGTATACATCACTGTATACCTTCCTTATCAGTTTTTAAAACTTTTTTTATTTTGAAAATATAACCATTTTCTTTTTTATTTTGAACTCCCTCATCAATAAACATTTGGCTACATGTAGCAGAAGATGATTAAATAAAAATTATATATTTCCATTGCCTATAACTCTTAAAGAAATATATGCATATAAAATTTAATAAGGTAGCAACAAAACTTCTTTATTTGATTGTGTCCCTTTCTATCCTTCTTTGAATTATATTTGTTTTTTTTTAAGTCTTTTTGAATGTTCTGTGTTTTCTGTATATCTATCTGTTATCCCAAAGTCCCAGTAGAGTCCCTCTTGCATATGAATACATATAGTCCAATAAGACAAATCAACACATTAGCTATGTATGAGAATTCAGTTCTCATTTTGCATCTCTAGTACATTATCTGTCAAGAAGTGGGAGGCATGCTTTTCCATCAGTCTTTGGACTACAGATTTGGATTATTCTTGGATAAAAGCCCAAAGGTCTTGAGTACTCAAATAACTGATATGAAGTAGGGACCATGAAATAATTTCAATTGTTCAATAGTTTGATGAATGTATAATCTCAGAGATGCATATATGCCATCCAATAATGTTCATTGCAACCCATATCCATTGCATAAATACACTGGAATTAAGTCAACTCCACATAATCAAATGGATGTTTCGGTAGCAATTCAATTCAAACAAAGCTATTTAGATTTGAACCATAGGAGGAATCATTAGGATAAGATGAAATAAGAATAGAGAATCGCAGGCTAAAAAAGCTGAAACTTCAGTGGCTCTCTGGACTAGTCTCCTCAATCCAATTCACCAAAAAAAAGTTGTTAAATACCTCCTTTTGCAAAATACTATCCTAGTCACAGAAGATATAAAGAAAATAATTTTTTAAAAAGTCTTTGTATTCAAAACACTTATATCCTACTGAGGAAATATAACATGACCCCAGAGAAGTATTTTTTAAAGTACAGTGTTATATGACAATGTCAAGAGGATGAGAACATTAACAATCGGTATGAGGAAGAAATGAAAAAGAATTAGGAAAGGCTTCATATTAGGAGATGGCATCTGAGATGTATTTTAAAAGGAAGTAGTGGGCAAGTCACTTGACCCCCATTGCCTACCATTACCACTCTTCCACCTATAGGTCAATACACAGAAGTTAAGGGTTTAAAATTAAAAAAAAAATAAAAAAAAATAAAAGGAAGTACTTCAAAATTCTAAGAGGCAGCAATGAAGAAGTACATTTCAGATATGGGTGACTACTTGTGCAAAGGCAAGCAAAATAGGACCAGGAAGAAGATCAAGTAGGGGAAAAACTATTAGCTAATAGGACAGTAAATCGAGGAGGGTACATGACATCAGACTAGAAAGGTAACTGCCTAAAAGACTGTGAAGAACCAGGCTGAAGATTTATTATTCTAGAGATAATAGGGAGCTTAATTAAGGTTTATGAAAAGGGGAATAGTATTGTTAAATTTGTATTACAGAAATATGATTTCATGGATGAGAAAATTAAGACACAGAGTTACTTGGTGATGGTCCCACAGTTAACTAATAGCAAAAACAACAGAAAAATGATATTAGAATGATTCTAGGTAATTTGATATAGTTCATGTGGTCTGTTATTTATGTATTTCAGTTCATAATTTACTAGCTGATCAGACTTTTTAAAAGTCCCTTGCTATTTAAGGATAAAAAGGGGGAAAACAAATGAATTACAATTAAAAAATAAATTACTTTCCTTTCATAATTATAGAGCATCATAAATAATCTTTAGATTTCATTTTTCTAGCAAATTAAACATTATAAATAAAAAAATAAATCCTCTTTGACTTCACCTGGCCCCTGAAAATATTAAAAGTATTATCTACTTATTCAGGAACAGAACAATGAGCCTCAGACTCAAATTATTTTTCTGCTCTTGGCACTATTTTAATTATTGTTAAGACTAACACAATGACTCCCTTCATTTAAAAATGTTTAACTATAATTGGAAAGCCTAATTTGAATCTGCTTTAATCACAAGGATTTGATTTGAATCCAATTCCATATTTTACAAAAATCAATAAGATGCTTTAATTACTTTGCACCATTCTAGTATATTTCAAATATTGACAGAACAATATTTTTAATGTTCTAATAGATTTCCATCCTTGACTTACAAAACTTCTGAAAGCACTGATTATATGCTGAACAATAAGAGCAATATTTTGGAACAAAAACAAGGATAACTTCATAAAATTCATCATTCAATAATGTCCATAATAATTAAGAAATAATTTTGTGAATGTAAAAATGGATCACATGCAGTTAATGCTTACTTAACAATGAAAAATTAAGAATAGAAATATTAGTTCTCTTCTTTAGAGGTAGATTGAAAAAATGCCTTTTCAAATTTGAATTTTTGTATTTAACTAGAATACTGAATACATATCATAAGGTTGAATCACAATGGGTTCTAATGAAAGTTTTAAAACAAATAATAATCTGTTTTCAGAAACATAGGTGTTTAAATGGAAACATCATGACATAGTGGAATGAATAGAATGATGGACCTGGAATCAGAAAATTCTAGATTGAAATCCCACCTCTGATATTTATTAGCTATGGTCCTATGGGCAAGTCCCTCAAACTCTCAACCTCAATTTTCTCAAATTATAAACACTCAAATATATATTTTAATCACATCCCTTTGGAACTTCTTGTCAACCATCCTTTGTGATTGTTATATAAATCCTTCTATTATTTAATTACAGAAGGCACACTGAAAGTGATGGAGCCATGATTTCTCCTGGCATTGTAAATGTATTAGGAAAAAATACTAGTTGTCCATCTGTCATCTGCCATTCCCACCAACTGATTAGTCTACCTTCCTTTCCTGTCAAATATTTTTTTACTTTTATCCTGAAGTCCTTTATTAACTATATTTTACAGTTTCTTCACATACACTGTGTCTCCATTACCCTTTGTATGATATTCCTTTCTAATTGTAGTACTCTGTGTCTTTCTTCCATGTAGCCACCCTGATAGAATGTGGGTCTTTAAAAAGATGGGTCATTTCCTGAAGGCAATTCAACTTATTTTCTCATCTTCCTGTTTAACTCTGGTCCTTCCTTGTTATTGACATGCACTGTATTTCTCAGAGAGTCATAATGATGGATAAATTTTAAAGATTTCCTATCCAAATGCATGGTATTACAAGATCGAAAGTCATATATCTTCTACTTGCTTTTTTCCAATGTAATTGGTTAGGCAAAATTTTTTTAAATGATTACAAATTTCATCAAAAAAAGGTATACAAGGTTCTGAGGCTTGATGTAATCAACAACACATCATCTATAATAGAAGCATCCAGAGGACTTCCCCAACAACAGGAAAACCTAGCTATGTACTGTATTTCCTCTTATACTATGATGAAGACCAACATTAAGCTTAGATCTTCTTATTTTATTCCTTGCCTCATTCAGGTTTATGTTTATCAAATAGGCCCTTAATTGGAGCTCTCCCTATATATGCCAAAATCTGGAAAGATTTTGATTTAAGAAAAGGGAATGCTTTATTGAAAAAGTAATATGAATCCCTTTTGATTAAAGAAATGCAAATCAAAACAAAGCTGAGCTACCACCTCACACCTAGCAGATTGGCCAATATGACAGCAAAGAAAAGTAATAAATGTTCGAGGGGATGTAGCAAAATTGAGACAGTAGTGCATTGCTGGTGGAGTTATAAATTGGTCCAACCATTCTGGAGGGCAATTTGGAATTATGTGCAAAGGGCTTTAAAAGACCACCTGGCCTTTAATCCAGCCATACCACTGCTGGGTTTGTACCCCAAAGAGATAATAAGGAAGAAGACTTGTACAAAAATATTTATAGCTGCACTCTTTTTAGTGGCAAAAAATTGGAAAATGAAGGGATGTCCTTCAATTAGGGAATAGATGAATAAATTGTGGTATCTGTTGGTTATGGAATATTATTGTGCTGAAAGAAACAAAGAACTGGAGGAATTCTATGTGAACTGGAACGACCTCCAGGAATTGATGCAGAGTGAAAGGAGCAGAATCAGGAGAACATTGTACACAGAGACAGATACATTGTGGTACAATCGAATGTAATGGACTTCTGTACTAGCAACAATGCAATGATCCAGAAAAATCCAGAGGAACTTATGAGAAAGATGCTACCCACATCCAGAGAAAGAACTGTGGGAGCAGAAACACAGAAGAAAAACATAGGATCAATTATGTAATATGATAGGGATGTGACTAGGGTTTTGATGAAGAGATAACTCTCCTGCAAATACAAATAACATAGGAATATGTTTTGAACAATGATACATGTATAACCCTGTGGAACTGCATGTCAGTTTTGGGAGGGGGAGGAAAGAATGAGGGAGGGGAGATTATATATCATGTAACCATGTAAAAATATTCTAAATAAATTTTTTTTAAATATTAAGGCTTTTTTCAGAATCAACAATGTCAGTGGAATCCTCTAATTTCTACATCTTTTATTCAATTGTGAAATGCTAAAGGTGTGATCCATTTTTAAATATCTTATTTCATTATATATAATATATAAAATAATAAAATAATATATATGATTTGTTATAAATAGGAAATAAATTATAAGAAACATACTNGAGTAACTAAATGCCATGCAATACTGGGAAGAATTTTTGTGTTTGTTTTTTTTTTTTTTTGAGAAATGGCGAGTATTTGCAATAACACAGCAGAGGACATTAAGGAGACATGAAACCTAAGTAGCCATAAGACAATAACATTTGGAGAATATGGTTTTCATCACTACTTTTTTTTTAAAAAAGTATCCATGCTATCTTTCTCTTTATTTCCTTCATGTTATTTCTAATTATATGTGCTATATATATATGTGTATATATATATATACATATATATGTTTTGTCAAATGGTGAATAGGGAAATATGTATTGCATAAGAGCATTGGTATAACCTTTTTTTACTGCCTCAGAGAGAGTGGGGAGGGAGAGGATCTGAATCTCAAAATATCAGAAAACAATTGTTGAAAATTGTTTCTATATGTAATTGAAACATAAAAAGATGTTTTAAAAAAGTCTATCACTGAAAAGTTATAACCAATAAAAAATCTTCCATTTAATAATAGTGCTTTACTAAATTATTTAGAAATCTTATTAATTCCATAAAACTGTACCATCTTCAATCTGATAGAGGAATAAAAGAATAAACAAAAGGAAAGAGAATCATTAGACTACCCCCAAAGTTATACCAGAAATTAGAAAATAAATCTATCCATTAAACATTCTTACCAGACTCATTTCCATTGTGATTTTGGTATGGAGGTGAAGTACTAGTAATTCCATTCTTCTTAGTCCAACCCATACAGAAGTCAGTTTCAAAATCACATTTTTTCTTCAGAGAATCTAAGTGGAGAAAAATTAATTTCAGTTTTCAAAGTTTTTTTTTTGGCTTTTGGCTTCTATTGACCCTAGTTTCATTAGCAATAATATTAAACTTAACAGCTCATTTGCATATGACTTTTTAATAGATTTTAAAGTAGTTCCCTTATGACAATCTTGTGTAAGTGTTTGAATAAGTATGGTTTTCTCTTTTTTACAGAATAAAAAATTAATCATAGACTTCTGGTTCATGTGACCAGAACAATGACATAGTATGCTATGTCTTACTCTAGTATACTCTAGACACCTTTAATTCTCAAAAACTACCTCCCCAACAAAAAAAGAAAAATTATACACTAGATACAAAACAGATGCAACTGAATCCATAGAACAAAGAAGAAATCCATCAAATTGATATCTATATGAATTAATAATAGAGAATGATGATCCTGAAAGTCTCATCCAGCATCCCTTCCCCTCCACCAACTTCCACACTCTTAATAGAGAAGCCCAAATGGATGGACCTGAGGAATAAAACTTTATATTTTTGAACATGTTAACTGTATAGATTTGTTTTCCATGGCTATGTTTATTTATTACAAGAGTTTATTTCTTCTTTTTTTGGTTAAATGGGAGTATTTGACAATAGTGATATGAGAGGAAAAAGAAATTGGCTAGGAAAATATATTTGTATCAAATAAATCTCTTTGATAAGCTTTTGATATCTAAGCTATAAGCAATTAGGACAAATCTATAAGATCAAATACCATTTCCAGTAGATCAATGGTCAAAAAATAATTACAAAGAATTCTCAGAAGATTAATAATGACATGAAAAATGCCTCAAGTCAGTAATATAAAACTATTAATAACTGTATGAGAATGGCCTAAACCACTGAGAATAAGAAAAATACAAATCAAAATAATCGAGTATTTGCTCCATACCCAACACAATGTCAAAGATGACCAAAAATGAAATTAGTAGGCCATTATTAGTTGATCTGTGAATTAGTGCATACATTCTAGAAATCAGTTTAGATTCATGAGAGAGTGATGAAAATGTCTATGCCCTTTGTTGTAGAGCTGCCGCTGCTAGGCATATATTCCAAGACCAATGATGAAAAGAAAAATTTAATATACACTAAAATATCCATAGCAGCACTCTCTGCAACACCAAAGAATTAAAAATAAAGTAGATGCCCTTCAATTGGGAAATGTCCTGAGTTGTAAAATGTGAACATAATGGAATACTATTGTTCTATAGGAATGACGAATAAGAAGAATTCAGAGAATCATGGAAAAACCAGGTAGGACTAAGAAAACAATATACATGATAATAGTGACATCAAATTTATTGTGATCTTAGCAGTTGGCTTGTGTTTCTGGGATTTTTATTAGAATGTAAGCTCCCTGAGGGCAGGGATTGTTTTTGTTTTTGCTTTGTATCAGCATTTCTCGAAGTTTTTTTTTTTTTTCACATAGTATTTGGTAAGTCCTTCTTAAATCATTAAGGTGAATTAGAAATCATCTGGTTCCTGCCACTCAGCCATGATTTTGTCTGTTTCCATACTCTAGTCTGAACTCATCATGACTCTATTAAGATCATAGAACCATGCCTTGTATGTATCCCCATTTGGTCTGCACATTCTTGAATGATTCCAGTTTTTTAAACATGTTTTAACTCATTAAACATGTTTCAGCTTTTCTTCCTTTGTTCATGCACAATGTCACAAAGATTCATGGAACATCTGTTAGTGGTTGAAAGCACTAGATGCTCACCAGAACAAATATGGCTAGTGACATGAGGCAAATGCTACTAGAGTCACTCTACAAAGCAATTTCCAGAATGTTGTTTTTCTCTTTAATGTGAGCAAAGAAAAATGATGATAACTTGCATTGTCATATAGCTCGATAAGAGTTAGAGAGTACTTTCTTCAAAACAATCCCACAAAGTGGGTAGCATGTTGCTACTGTTGTTCAGTCATTTCAGCTGTGTGCCACTCTTCATGACCCCATTTGGAGTTTTCTTGAGAAAGATCCTGGAGAGGCTTCCCATAGCCTTCTCCAGCTCATTTGATGGGTGAGGAAACTGAGGCAAAGGGGGCTAAGCGACTTAGCGACACAGATATCACAAAGATGAGGCTTCCTGACTTTAGATCTAGCACTCATAAATACTACCTATTCATAAGAGTTATGTGCCCAACATTCTGCTCTCCATTCTGTCCTCCAAATTACTGCATAAATAATCTCCTTACAGCATGAGACAAATCATATTGCTTCCCTGCTTAAGAATTTTGAGTAGCTCCTTATTTCCTCTGGGACAAAATACCAACTCTTCAGCTGGGCAAAGCCGTTGACAGCCTGGTTCCATATATTTATCCTGAGTTGCTTCACTTTTCTCTCTATTGCAGAACCTGTATTTTAGCTAGACTGGACTATTTTGCTATTCCTTGAACTCAGTATTCAATCTCCCCACTTTGGTATCTTTGTCCTTGGTGCTTCTCTACTGAGAATATTTCACCTTTGCATTTTTACATGCTTCCTTGGAGGCTCAATTCAGATATTATCTCCTATGGGAAGTCTTTCCTGAGTCCTCTGATAAGTAGGGCTCCTTCCTTCCTCAAATCAACTGTTGTTTACTCATCTGACCTTAGATTGTGTGCCATTCTCTTAATAAAAAATGAGTTTCTTGAAGGAGGCAATTTTTTTGTTTGTTTCTTCTTTTTATACCTGAAACCTGACAGATTTAAATGTTTGCTGACAGGCTATCTAATCAACAATAGGAAAGGAAAGTATTATAAGAGAAATGATATAAGCAAAAATTTAAAGATTGGAAAGGAGAAGATATGTTCAGGGCTATGGACCGAACCACTTTGTCCATAAAGCAAAAAGGTCAAGTAAAAGGAGATAAAGATCAAAAGGAAGGTTGGGTCTGAGCCATGAAGGGCCTTCAATGTCTGATGGAAAAGTTCGTAATTTATCCTATTAACAATGGAGAGCCACTGAAGGTGTAAAGGTAAAATAATGATGTAGTATCTTGAAGGTAATCCTTTTTCATTAATCTCTACAAGCTGAGCTCCTGGTAAAATCCTGAAAGCAACATATCTGGCCTGAATTACCTCAGTCCCCTAAAGAAATATCTTCACTTAGTAAAGATTTAAGGTTTTACTTTCATTCCTTAAAGAGTGCTCATTTTAAAAAAAAATCTATTTGAAGAGTATACCTTCATTCTTTGTAAAAACAGAGTTGAGGACGTTATCTATTGGGTTACCTACAGTTCCTGATATTAGGATCCATATGACAAGTTCTTTCTAAAATTCAAGATCAGGGAAAAAAGTTTGTCCTTTTAAATGAATTCATATGCATGCTTCCTTTTATCAGATAATAAATACTACATTATCCAATGTGTTTCTCTTTTGCAATACCTGCTAGAGAACTCAAAGTTAAAGCCAGTGTATGCCTAGGGGAACTAATTCATTCCAGCTGTCTGGTAATCTATTTTTCTACTATTTAAAACTGGTTTTTCTTCTGGTTTTAAAATAGAATGCCACATCAATTCTTTTTTTTTTGAGGAACAGGCAGAATATAAAACATAATTTTCTGATATTTATTCCATATTTGCATTCAAAAAGACTGCTATTATGAGTATCATCATGACTAATACTAATACTAATAATGATGAGGTGAATGGCAACATAGGTAAAATCATCAGAATCCATTTAGAAAGGTACTCCTATATCTCCAAGGATGATGAACTGAAATGGTGCTTTGTGGTCCCTTTTTCAAATTTTGTTAAATGGGGAGAAAAGTTAGGAGAGATTATAAGTCCTTAGAGAAAGCATTTTATTGACTAGATAGATGATTTTGGTTTTATCAGGGAGCAGAATAGTGCTCCCTGCAATGGGCTGAGTGAAGTTAGATGGAGGAAAGAAGTGATCAGCATTGGGTGAAGACAATAAAAATGGATAAGGGCAGGTAGGAATCATATAGTTACATCAACAACACAAAGGGCATTATGACTTTTAGCTATTCCTCTTTGCAGATGACCCAGGGTCTTTCAAATTCCTATATCTTAAGGGAAACTTATACATTAAACACCTTCTTTGTGATAATGTCACTGTCATCCATCACAACAACAAGTATTTATAAAGCACCTACTACTTACCAGATACAGGGCTAGTCTGGGTTGGGGAGGGGGGAGCAAAATGGAAAGACCAGCAAGGTGGCATGGGAGCTGATCCATAAAGGAAAAAAAGGGATTCCAAGATGGCAATGAGAATATTTCAAACATAGCAGACAGCCTGTGTAAAGGCATAAAGATAGGAGGTGGAAGGCTTAGCTCAGTGTCTGGCACATAGTAGTTGCTTAATACATCTTGATTAATTAGTTGATTGATTGATGGATTGAATGCCCTGTGTAAAACAGCAAGTATTCGCTTTTTCTAAAGGAACATAAAGAAGTGAAGGGAAGTAGTTTGAAATCCATCTAGAAAGGCAATATAAAGCTTGATTGCTGCAAATATAATAGCCTTTCTCTAGCCTATAGCAATAGCTTCCACTTTATTCTAGTTCTAATTTAATAATGCCAACTTGAGGTGCCACTGAAGTCTGTGGAAAGTCAAATTGTTACACAAATTTTAATTTTTATGGTCTTCATGTAGGCTGGTTCTGTCTTCCTACAATGGTGCATGCCTAGACTTATGATGGGAAGAACTATGATACCAACACCAAAGAATCACAATCCTTGGTCAAATGAAAACTAACCCCACACCCAATCACTCTCTCCTCCTAATTTCCTTATTTCTTTTGATAGCATCATAGCATCCCAGGAATCTAGCCTTGACGTCATCTTTGACTCTCCTCCTTCCTTAATTAATTTTACCTACATCCCCATTATCCTGGTATACTGAAAATAGTAATGGATTTAGAGCTAGAAGACAAGTTCATATCAATAATCACATGAAAAAGTGTTCTAAATCCCTTTTGATTAGAGAAATACAAATTAAAAAAAAAACCTCTGAGGTACCACCTCACACCTAGCAGAATGGCAAATATGGCAGCAAAGGAAAATAATAAATGTTGGAGGGAATGTGGCAAAATTAGAACACCAATACATTGCTGGTGGAATTGTGAATTGATCCAACCATTCTGGAAGGCAATTTGGAATTAAACCCAAAGGGCTTTAAAAGACTATTTGCCCTTTGATCCAACTTTACCACTGCTAGGTTTGTACCCCAGAGATAATAATGAAAATGTCTGTACAAAAATATTCATAGTCATGCTCTTTGTGGTGAAAAAAAAATTGGAAAACTAAGGGGTATCCCTCGATTGGGGAATGGCTGAATAAATTGTGGAATCTGATGGTAGTCAAATGCTATTGTGCTGAAAGGAATAATGAACTGGGGGAATTCCATGTGAACTGGAAAGACCTCCAAGAACTGATGCAGAGTTAAATGAGCAGAACCAGAACATTGTACACAGAAACTGAAACATTGTCGAATGATCAAATGCAATAGACTCTGCTACTAATAGCAATATGCCAACCAAGAACAATCCCAAGGGACTTATGAGAAAAAAATGCTACCCACATTCAGAGAAAGAATTGTGGGAGTAGAAATGCAGAAGAAAAAGACATATGATTGATCACACAGTTCAATGGATATATGATTGGGGGTTTGGGATTTTTTTTAAATCACTCTTATTACAAATATGAATAACATGGAAATAGGTTTTGAGCAATAGTGCATGTTTAAACCAGTGGAATTGCTTGTCAGCTCCAGGAGGGAGGAGGGAAGAGGAGAGGGAGAGAACATGAAATATGTAACCTTGGAAAAATATTCAAAATAAATAGATAAATAAACTAGAAAAAAAAGGCAAGTTCAAATTGCAGGAGCTTTACCTCTCACATTACTCATGCCAAGCCACAACCTCTCTGGGCTTTGGTTATCTCATGTAAAATAAGAAATTTGGATTAAATTATCTTTATGGTCTCTTCTTATTGTAATCTTGATGAATGTATGAACAAAATCACTTGCCAAACAAATTCTAGGAGCAGAATGGCATGATAAACTCAGTACTCTGAAATGTTCTTAAAAAAAAAAAAGCCTAATTGTTGAAGTCTGGGATTCTGGTAAAATATAAAAGGCATATTTGGACCTTGTTATTTCATTACCCTGTAGATATGTAGGTCAACTCTTCCACCCTCCTTCCATAATATCTCCTGCATCATTCTTTATGCCCCATACTTACTACCATACCACTCCATTTCAGACAACCACTTTTATGCTATTGTAATAACCTCCAGCCTAGTTTGCCTACCTTTAGTCTTTCTTCTCTTCTCCAATCCATTTTTCACACAACTTCCAGAATCACTTACCTATAGGACACATTTGACCCAATCTCTCCTCTACTCAAAAATATTTAAGGGTCCACACATCCTTTATGATACAATACAATCTTCTTAATTTGACATTTTAGACCTTCAACAATCTGTATCCAACCTAAATTTCCAATCTCATTCCATACTAATCATCTTCACGCATATTCCAATCAAACCAGATTATGAGAGGTTGCGCATTTCATCTTGCACTGTCCTGTCTCTTTGCTCTTGCACAAGTCATTCCTCATACTTAGAATGCATTTCTCTCCTTAAATCAATTTAATATCTTTCTCTTCTTTCAAGACCTAGCTCAGATATCCTGATAAAAACCTGCCTTGAACGCCTCAGCTGAAAATCTTCAGAACACTATCCACATCCAGAGAAAGAACTGTGGGAGTAGAAACACAGAAGAAAAACAGCTGCTTGATCACATGGGTCGATGGGGATATGATTGGGGATATGGACTCTAAGTAATCACCCTAATACAAATATTAATAATATGGAAATAGGTCTTGATCAATGACACATGTCAAATCCAGTGGAATTGCTCGTTGGCAATGGGAGGGAGATGAGAGGAGTTTACATGAATTATGTAACCATGAAAAATTATTCTAAATTAAATAATTAAATAAAATTTTCAAATCAAAAATGAAATAAAATAAAATAAATAAAAGCAGTGATAATTTTTAAAAATTAAAAAGAAAATCTCCAGTGAGTTCAAGGCTATTTCCTGATACCATAATAATATTTCCCTCTTCAAATTTTCTTAGAAAACATTGTGGGGGCAGCTGGATAGCTCAGTGGAGTGAGAGTCAGGCCTAGAGATGGGAGGTCCTAGATTCAAATCTGGTCTCAGACACTTCCCAGCTGTGTGACCCTGGGCAAGTCACTTGACCCCCATTGCCCACCCTTACCACTCTTCCACCTATGAGACAATACACTGAAATTAAGGGTTTTAAAAAAAAAAAGAAAACATTGTCTGGATTTCTTTGTTTTTGCCCCAAACTCCAACCTGTATTAATAATGACAATATTTAGATGCATGCTATATACCCATAGCAAACTCCCTGAAGGAAGGGATGGGTTCACTGTTTATCTTAATATTCCCAATGCTTAGTAATGCCTGAAACTATAAAGGAACTTCATAAATTCTGGTTAAATTGAATTTAAGTTGAAAGGAACTTCTGAGATGACTAGATTAGTCCTTTCTTTTTATAGATTAGAAAGGAAAATTGGAGAGGTAAAATTACTTGGCCAGTGTAAAATAGCTGGTTAGTGGAAGATTAAGAACTATAACCCAATTCTCCTGCCTTTTACTTGTTACTTTTGTTTAGTCATTTCAGTCATGACCAACCTTTTGTGACCCCATTTGGAATTTTCTCAGCAAAGATACTGGAGTAGTTTGCCATTTTCTTCTCCAGTTCATTTTACAGATGAGGAAACTGAGGAAAATAGCATTAAGTGATTTGCCCAGGGTCAGGCAACTAAGTGTCTGAGACCAGATTTTAACTCAGGAAGATGAGTCTTCCTGACTCCAAGCTCAGCACTCTATCCATTATGCCACTAAGCTCCCTTCTGCCTTTTATAACCCAGTGTTTTTCTTGTACCCCTAGTTAATTTTGTCTAGTGTGGCTGTTTTTTTTCAAAGTGAAATCATTTTTCTGATAAACACCCCTTTCTCCCTAGAGTAACCCTCCCTTGTAATAGGTGGGTGCAGGAGAGAAATTAAAGAAAGCCACTGCATCTAAAAGAAAGGAAGCATTTTGCAACCCTGTGCAAATTCATTTTGCAGTTCTCCTGGACTAAGTTAGACAAATATATTTTAATCAGATCTGGTCACTTTTAGTGATGGTTTTACTTATGTTATCTGACATAACTACACAACCTAAACCCAACGAACCTGGACCATATCAATTATCACACATGGAGTGGCTGTTTATTCAAGGTCTGCAGTGAAAAGACTTGAAGATTCATTTTAGAAGATTCTGTGCCACTCTATTAGCGTATCTACACAATTACAGAGGAGAAAATACATGTGTGTATAAATGCCATCCATGTTTAAAAAGTTTGAAACCACCAACTACAAAATGTATTTCAGCTGTTAGCACTGCCCTTTATGCTTTAATTTGTCAGGATGATGGTGAAATCTGGATGTGCCAGAAAGAACAAAAAATAATGGAAATATTCTTCTTTCCTCAATAGGGAGACATCAATAGGTTCTCAGCAGGAGTTTTTTCCTTGTTATAAATTTAGTCTAATGATCAGACATGTTTGACTAACTCTTGCAAGAAACATTGATGAATCAACAGTAATGGCTGGGTTATTTACAAGTGCATAAAGGTTGGGGTTTTTTAAGCCTTCTTTATCCCTAACCAAATAAGATCACAAGACCATAGCACTAGAGATAAAAGGGACATGAAAAATCTGATTTTATTGTTGAGTAAACTGAATCCCAGGCTTAAGTGACTCAGAATCATAAACCCAAAGCTAGAAGAGACCTCTAAAGCCATCTAATCTGATCCCCTAGTTTTACAAATGAGGAAAGGCAAACTAAGGAACATTAAATGACTTTTCTGAGGTCAAACAGTAAATTTCAGAGGTGGAATTTGAACCCAGTTCCTCTGACACTAGGCATTGTTCTTTTCCTGTCTTGAAAATTATTTTAATAGTTCTTATTAAATCCTGTCTTGTTTGAGGTTTCTGTATAATTGTTCACTACCACATCCATCATCATATCTGAGAGAACCACTTTCTAAAATTAAATCTGTCATCCGTAGATTTGTCTCTAGCCACAATCATCTTCCTACATCAGTGCTATTACCTTCCCATTGGATTGCCTAAGGTACTTGGACAGGGCAGGCTGGAACTTATCAGTAGAACATTCATTTCTCTAAGATAATGACATCTTCCCTTTGGGGATTAGCAAAAGCTCTTCCTTTAGTTTGGTTTCCGCATTATGGCTAGACGCGCAGGTAGGCAGAGCCAACAGATCTGTAGGAGGTGGAAACAGGAATAATAAAAAGATGCCACGATTAAAGATAATGATCACCTCTGGTGCCACTATTTCTTCCCCCTTGTGTTTATTCTTCCTGCTCTTGTATGAATGAGTAAATGCTACCCCATTTTGAGTTTTGAAAAGTTCAAAGAAGCACCAGAAGTTCAGGATTTGGAATTCCATACACATTTGCCAGAAGTCAAGCCCAGTGAAGAGCAGCAACTTGGTGGAACTCATCTGGGGAGTCACTCTCCTAGGAGCTATGCCACCCCACAAAATAAATTTGATGGAGTTAATGTTTGTAACAGCCAATTTAATTTTGAGCCCACTCTCCCCAGGTTTGGAGGTGGTACAGGGCAGAGTGCACCCTTGTTCCTGGCACACTCTTTTTGCACTTTGGTACTTCACATATCTTTCCAGTAAACATCTCTTTGTAAAAACTAATAGATTTTAATCTGTTAGATAACATTGAGGTATTAATCACTAACAATTAGTATTGGGGGAACACATCAGAATGAGCTTGAACTGATAGCATTAGAAAGATACACTAACTTCTAGGGAATAGCTCTAGAATTCTGAGGGATAGAAATGGCTAAACTCAGAGAATCCAACTTGGCAGTCTAAATGGGAGTTAGAATAAGAATCCCCAAGCTTTTAAAGCTATAGTTCCATATCTGACACCTCATCTAGGACCTAGGATATGGGAGATACTTAATAAATGCTTGTTGACTGATTGACTATTATTTTAAAATAGCTTAGGTAAAATGAAAGGGAAAAAAAACATGTATATTTTGATAAATCTGTGAAGGTTGGCTGTTTTGTTTTGATTTTTAAAGAACTAATCCCTAACAAGTATACAGGGACAAACACATTATTATATTCAGTGAAATAGCTGGAGAATATTTTTTCACAGCCTTTTTTCCCAGTAAAGAGTCAACAAAGAAACTCAACTCTTAAAAGTAATCCTGAATTTATCTTTAGGTTTTTCTCACTGGCTTGCAAGCAAAATACCAAAGCAGACACTCCTCAGAGATGAAAATGGAAAGCTTTACAAGCCAAGAGGTGACCCCACAATGTAACATTTAAATTGAAATCTGTTTACTCTACAGATCCATCCCCTGCTCTTCTCCAGGGCTGACAGTTATTAGAATTTTTCATGCAATGGAGCCCTTTTCCACTCAACTGCTTCCTCCTGCTTTCACATTAACCTTTTCCCTGAAGCAGGACCATGCACGAGATCACAGCAAGAGTGCTAAAAAGGAGCTTCATAGATATTAATAAAAGAAAGGACTTTGTACATCTTGTCAAACTGGCCGAGTAGTTCATCTTTGTGACTTGGCAAAGGAAGCATCTGGGAAAGAGTCTTTTACAGAGACTGGAGCAAGGGGCAGAACCCTCACATTTAGCTTCTTTGGAGAAATTGGACACATACAAATGAATCCTTGTACTTCCTTGAGCTTTGTCCAAGCACTTAACAGTCTCTAAGTACCAGCAAGATGATCGCTCTTTTAAACAGCAGGAAGAAAATCATTAACCTGCTTTAGCTCCACGGCAAAGAAAATTTTTTCCATAATGACTTTCATTAAGTGGAACTAATATTAGCAGCCCACATCAATGCAGGACAAATAAGAACAAAATAAAAATCAGAAATTCAATTTCAGTGCACCAGACAAGGAAAAATGGCGGTTTCGTTGTAATCGTCCTCTAATATTTTATCTTGACTGAAACATAAAAATGAAACAGATAAGTTAGAACTACTTTCAAGTAAAAGAATCCACTCAGAACTAAAGGCCTGGTAGCCTCAGATAACACATGTAATTAAGTAGTAAAAGTTCCCAGTGGATAGTAGGATTTTGAGCTAGAAGGAACTTGGGAGATTATTTGGTCCAAATTCCTTATTTTATGGAAAAGGAAACTAAGACCCAGAAAAGGACAAATGTCTTGCCCAAGTTTACACAAGAAATTAGTAGCAGTCAGTATTTGGATTCAGGTTTTCTGATTCTAAAGCTGGTAGTTGGTGGGGCTTTTTCCCTAATACATTACATATTAATTTTCTAAAAGTTATTCAATGTCAAATCTAAAATGTATCTCAAAAGATTTCATTAAATATTAAGATCATTGAACAATATCAGACATAATAGGTATCCACTCTTCCACTCAGGAAACCCAACAACATCATATGCTAACATTTTTGTGCAAGAACCTATGAAGCTAGCCAAAGGGAGAATCAGGAACACTTCTTCAATCCAGCTTGGCTAATTACTTGGCAAGAGACAAAGTAGATTGGTATTAATTATTTTAATGTCTATTCATAGAGACTGGAGGACTGCAAAAGTTAGCAAAAAAAGTTTACTTTCTAAAATTCAGCTACCCTACAAGATCCATGTCCCTCACTTAAGGTTGTATGGTGAACGACCAAGTAAAAAAATTTATTCAGAGTCTACTTTACACACAAGGAGAATAGAAGAAAGCTTTATTTAGCAGTGCTCCTGACAGGTATATTAGTTTTGTCCATGAGTGCATTCTCTCCACTGATACAGATCACAACCCCTTTGTAACTTAGTAGATGATCTTCAAGAATTTCTGGGACCAAATGTATTTGTCAACCTGTGGCCAACCAGGCTCATCCTTGGACATTCAGCACCTGGTCCATCACCAAAGCTACACTCAAAGACTTTTTAACTTAAATGGAGCACCCAGATCTTATACTTTTCTAGTATAACTCTAAGAGCTCAAAGTTATTTCCTTGCCACAGTGAAACCTCCAATTAGAATATTAGTAGAAAAAAAGAATAGAGTTTTTCTTTTTTAAGATACCAATGTCAAAATTATACCTAGGTGAAGTTAGGTAATACAGTGGATAGAGAACCAGGTCTGGAGTCAAAAGGATTTGGGTTCAAATCTGGCCTCAGTCACTTCCTAGCTGTTTGACCCTGGGCAAGTCACTTAATCCCAAATGCCTACCCCTTGCTGTTCTTCTAGCTTAGAATTGATACAAATACAAAAAGGTGAAGGTTTAAAAAATAATAAAACATCTATCTGGGAGAATGCTCTCTTGCCTGAATTCTGATTTTTCTCCACAAACTTTTCATTACCATTAAATGTTCTGCAATCAGTTACCTGGTAGGAGAGTTAAAGAGACACAGAAGAAAGCTTTTTTCTTGAATTTTGCTTTCACCACAGCTTAAAAGAAATGACTTGATGGTCTTAACTTATATTTTCTTTTTTCCTGTCTCTATCAAAGAATCCATTCTAAAACAAAATAGCACTTAATGTTCTATCACTTTTTCACATAACTTAAACCAGAGGCAATTAAATATTCTCTATGTTCAGTGGCAAAATAATTACATTTTTCCAAGTACATGAACTCCATTGTAGTTAAGTTAAGGAAAGACTTAAGGCAATAGTCATGCAAGATGGACTAATTATGGATGGGGTGCAAACTCCTTGTTGGAGATAATACCTACACCAAGGAGATCATGGATTTATTGAGTGAAATAAATGCCCCATCCTATTAGATTTTATTCTTCACTATACCAAAAAAAATATCCAATAATCTCAGTGCTGGAGTTCCTCTAAATGGCAGACAACCCAATGAATCTTACCCCCTGTTAAGCTCAATGTAATGGGAAAAACAAGCTGAACTTTAAACAAAGGGACAAGAGCATCTACTTACAAAGCAAGTCATCGTTGTTATCTTCACAGGCATCTGTGAAGTTACATATGTTGTCCAAAATCAAAGACCCATTATCACACTGGAAATTCCCTCTTCCTTCCTGAATTAGCAGAGAAGTCAAAACAGAAAAAATGCAAAGGAAGAAACCAACTTTGTTCATTGGATATGCACTAAAGAAGCTGTCCAGTCTAAAAAACATTATTATTACTTAATCAAAGACTACAAATAATGCCATTATCAGATACAAATCTCTCCCTATCCAATGCTTTTCAAGATCTACTTCCACCAGAACAATCTTGCTGATTCTCTGAGATTCTTCAATAAAGATGACTCCTAAGTCCATTTATTAATTCTCTTCAGAGGTGTGTCTTTAGAAAATATTTAACTAGAATAATTGCACCATTGAATAGTTAGCAAAGCATGGACTTTATGGACTATGTATATACAATTCAAAAAGCACCCTTCCTACAGTAGGCAGACTCAACAGATATACCAGCTATGCAGATGCCAATGCTATAAACCTCCTGGTTAGACTAAGTCATTAAAACTCTGAAGTTTTCCCTTGGCCATACTAACATACCTGAAATTATGATTGGGAAGTTTGAAAGAATCTGGCTAATTTTACTATCTTGGACTAAGTGACAAATAATTGCTTTATTTAAAAAGACAAAGTATTCAACATTACTTGGAAAATCTTGTACCATCAACTTCTTAATTCAATCTACATAAAATTATAGAATTTAATTTTAGACTTGTAAGGAGTCTTAAATACCACTTACAAGTGAGTTAACTGATGTCTAGGGAAATGAAGTGAATTTCACAAGGTCATATCACAAAATCTTTGTGATATAAAGGGCTTCAGATGATAGTCACTCCAAACTTCTATCCTAGGAAGTATAAGCTTAAAAATTAATATACAATAACTCAAAGTATTATATTTTATAAGATTTATTAATAATCACTTTAAATAAAAGGAATAAAAAGGCAAAAGTAAAAGCCTGAGTAAAGCCAGCTTTCCCAGCCACAAATGCAGGAGAAGAGAGAGAAAAGGCAAGGTTACAGCCAACTTATAAATAAAATGTGAGAATGCAAAGTAGGGAATGTAATTCAATAAATTCTGGGAAAGGTAAAGGAATTCTGGGGAACATGGGGCACAAAACTCCAACTACAGAATAGAAACTCACTACATAATTAAAACTAATAAGCAATAATAACCAGTATTTACATGACACCTTAAGGTTTGCAAAGTGCTTTAAATATTATGTCATTTGATTCTCAAAGCAACCCAGAGAAGTGGGTCCCACTGTTATGGTCTACTGTACCATTGGAGAAATTGAAGCTGAGAGGCTGACTATTCCAGGGTCACTCAGCTGATAATTGTCTTTGTATTTGAACTCAAGTTTTCCTGTCTCAAAGACCAGAATTCTGTATCATCTCAGGTTTTCCTGACTCCAAGATCCATATACTATACAACCCAACTGACACTTGACAGATGGACAGCCATTCTTTACATGAACACAGAAATAGAATTCAGTACACTTCAAATTACACTTTTGGACATTTCTAGAAGCCAAAATTTTTTCTTAATATTTACCCACATTTTCTTTCCACAAAGCTCCCATTTATTGATATTTGTTCTAAACTCTGGCTAATCCACTTCTTTTATTTTTCTTTTTCTCATTTAATTCATTGTTAGCAATATGCCGTGGTGGCCCATTTATATTCACTATACATCTTACCATACTCCTTGGGTCATCTTCAACTTTGAATCTTTCAAGATTATCATAAGTCAAGAAGGTGATAAAGAGGATGGATCACTGAACTTGGAATCAGGAGGATCTCAGTTTAAATCCTTCCTAAGACATTTAGAAGATTGGCTAAATCACTTAATCTTTCTCAATTTCAGTGTCTTCATCTGAAAAATAGTGATAATAACTGAAACTATTTTACAGGATTGTTTTAAAAATCAAATGAGATAATCTGCAAAAAGTGCTTTACCACTCTTAAAGTGCTATTATTCCATGACTTATAGCCATATAACCTTGAAGGACAGTAGTGTTAAAAAAAATAAGAAAAGAGCTTTTGTTTCAGACAGAAGTCTGAAATTGTTAAAGGCATGGAAGAATTTATCCAATGCAATCAAAATGATCATTTCCCTTCTATTCAATTCCTGGCTCACCCTTTGACCAACCTGCAGCATCTCTCCAAAGTTTTTGTACTTCAGGACTATCTGCATGGACTATCCATTGAATTGTATACCATAAAATGTATAATGGACCTTCATCATCCATTTGGGTTTTTTTTAGGTGTATTATTAGGCATAATTCAATTAAGGATGTTCTCATTTTAAGAAGATTCTATAGTGTTTCCTATCATAAACTTTCAAATAATGAAAGATTGCTATTAGCTCCCCCTATAAGTTTTCTCTTTTCCAGGCTAACTAATCTCATTTCTTTGAACTCCTCTTCATATGATATTGTTTCAAGATATTTGTTACCCTTATTTCCTTTTTTATGTTCCAGTTGCCCATGCCACTCTTAAAACATAGAACCTAAAACTGAATGTGGCCCAAAAGATATGATTCTGTCCAACACAGAGTACCAGAGGCAAATTCCTTTTCTTGTTTTGGGCACTCTGCTTTTATTAAAGAAGCCTCAGTTCAATTACCATTTTTGGTAGCCAAATTACAGTGCTGATCCCCTAAGAAAGTCTGAATTTAATTCATAGGAGAGGCAGAACCATAAACTAGAAAATTCATGGCACTTTGAGAAGAAATTCAAAGATGGTATAAGATTTAAATTTAGGTTTTTGACTCAATATGAGAGTTATAAAAGTGGTATTGTGGTCGCCAATTATAAAATATTATCCCTTAAGTCAAAAAGACTGAGCAGTTTTTATTTACGAGGTAGAAAAAGTGAAAGTGGGAAATGAAGGAAAGAGAAAAAGCCTTAACAAGCCTAATAGTCCTAAGTGCTTCTCAGGTGAAGTGAAGCCCAGTTCAGCACCCTGGCAGGGGCTTCCTCAAGTCCTGATCTCCATGTGAAAGCCTGGTATTCTCCAACAAACCAACACAGAATCCAAGGAAAGAATCTCTCCAAACACCAGGAAAGGAATAGTCTCCCAGTCCTTGCTGGTCTCTTTTTAGACCCCTTTTTCCACGTCATTTTCTGTGTCTTCCCCCTCCTCACAGAAACCAATTGCAGTCTTTCAATTTGTCTAGCACTGCCCAAGACGGGGCAGCGGTTGTGACCTGTGGTGGGGGTAAAAACTAGTAAGTGATTTGTAAGCTCTCTTACCTAATGGTTAATTGGGGTACTAAGTAAGTGTACTTTAAGTTTTTTATTTGATTAGCTAAAAATAGACAAGGAGAGAGTTACTTCTATCTTCACAAGGGAGAATAGAGAAAACTAGAGACTATGTCTCAGCATTTCAAAGGAATAAGTGTTAGAAAAATATGTGACTAATTCTTACTAACTTTTTTTTTAACCCTTGTACTTCGGTGTATTGTCTCATAGGTGGAAGATTGGTAAGGGTGGGCAATAGGGGTCAAGTGACTTGCCCAGGGTCACACAGCTGGGAAGTGGCTGAGGCCAGGTTTGAACCTAGGACCTCCTGTCTCTAGGCCTGACTCTCACTCCACTGAGCTACCCAGCTTCCCCCTTCTTACTAACTTTTTGATGTACTAACTTTTTAAGGGAACTAATAAATTTATTTTAAAAGTCCAAGTGCAAAAACTCAAGTACTAGAAAAAATGAATTCTCACTCAGGTGTTGGGTCTACCATTGAACTCTAATTAAAGGAAATCAGTTTATCTCTTTGAATTTCTTCCCTCCCTTTATAAATTTTCTCCTCCATTTCCCAAATGTCATTCTGCCCATCTTTCCATTTAATAAAAATCAATATTCATTAACTGCTTATTATGTACCCAACATGGTGCTAGGTACTTGAAATTAATTAACATTCATTAAAACTTAGTTATACTGGAAACAGAACATCCTCACACTCAAATATATATGCATGGGCACACACACACACACACACACACACTCTCTCTCTCTCTCTCTCTCACACACACACACACACACACACACACACACACACACAAAGCAGCTCTCTATTGTAGAAGACACATGAATTCCTTGCACTCAGCATGCCTTCCCATTTTCCTAAATTAATTTTTGTCATTTTTCAATGAATGGCATTTTGATGTCACAGTCTTATAACCCACCCTGATAGCCAAAGAATTCTGATGCAACACTCCATCACCCCTCACCACAAAGTAAACTAAACTTAAACTTGAAATGGGCACTCTGCTCCCTACTTTCCTCTCTAATCAAAGATGTCAGGAGACAGGCAAATTAAGGGAAAACAGAATGCTTGAATGATTACCCTCAGTAGCCTGTTCTTGAATTCATGTTCTACAGTATCTTAACAGATTCATTGTCTTCTGCAGAGGAAAAATAATATTTTCTTTGGTGCTACATCTGTTTATTGATTAATTTAAGTTGGTATGCTACTTTGTTAACTGTTACTGCCCTAATCTCTGATAACAATACTGCATATTTTTAAGGCTTCCTTATCATTTAGACAAATTGTGTGCTGGACTAATGACACCTACCATAACTCAATACAATGCTCTTACATCTTATGTGACAAAATTTTAGGTTTTTATACCAAAAAATTTATTAAATCAAATGCCTTTTATCATTTTACCTCTTCATTACTCTGTACTCCAACTAAACAGGTAGGAAAAATCCACAGAATAATCAAACAATGAAAGGAGTTATGATGGTTCCATCCTATTTATTGGAAGATTATATGGCAATACAAACACCAGATAATTTCCAAATGCATTTTAAAAGCCTCAATGGGATTTATAAAGGTGACAGCATTCCAAAGTGCCAAGATACAATCCTATCAAGCAACTCTGCAGAATGCATGTAATCTTACTTCCTTTTGTTTCTTTCAAATGGCTTTCAGGAATGCTATATTCCTGCCCATAAATTTTAGTTTACCCTTTCAGAAAATACTAGCACATTTTCATCCCCATTCTCTTCTGAAAACTAGTGTCTATTTCTCTCCCTCAAAAAGGACGTGCAAGGCTCTATGGCCCTGTGTCTTTGTCAGTGTAGAAAATCCTTCTACCACTAAGTTATGGGAATTTATAGCCTTAGAGCATTGTCTGAGGCTTAGAGAGTTTAATAATTCAAGGCAATGAGCATTTATTAAGGAACTACTATATGCCAGACACTATGGCAAGCAATGTGGGCATGAAGAAGGCAAAAACAAGTCCCTGCTCTCAAGATCATAATCTAATAGAACAACATGCTAATGACTAAGTATAAACAAAATCTATTCAGGGTAAGTTGAAGATAATTTTAGAAGGAAGGTATATCTGCCTTCAGAGAAAGAACTGAGGAAGTCTGAATACAGACAGAAACACATTATATTTCACTTTCTTCTATTTTTTTGTTTGAAATCCCTTCCACAAAAATAACTAATATGGAAAAATGTTTTATATTATTAAACATGTAAAATCTACATTAGATTTCAGGGTAGTGGGGGAGAGAAAGGGTGGAAAGAAGGGAATTTGGGTCTCAAATTTTATTTTCAAAATAATGTTAAAAATTGCTTTTTACATGAAATTGGGTAAAAATAAAATATTATGGAAAAAAGAGAAGGTACTAGCATTGAAGGGTCTAGCTGGGAAGATCTAGCTGAAGGTCAGACTTGAAATGAGATACAGGCAGCCAAGAGGCAGAGGGAAAGAAGGAAAGAATTCCAGGAATGAAGGGCAACCTTCTCCCAAAAAATAAATAAATAAATAAAAAGACATGGAGTCAGAAAATGCAGTGTCCTATTCAAGAAACGGGAAGGAAGCTAGTTCACTAAATTGTAGAGTATGAGTAGGGGCTTGAAGTAGAAGACTTGAAAGGTAGAGACTAGTTCATCCTTTACATACTTGCCAAAGTGATCTTAAAGTACATATCTGACCATATCTTCTTCCTACTCACTAAAATCCCCTGATTCCATATTGTCCCCAGGATAAAATTCAAAATCTCAGCTCTTAAACAATAGTTTCATTTCAACACAGCTAGAACCTTTGTGTTTCCTCCCCTCCAATCTGGCTATTTGTTTTTCAAGGCAGAACAAATTATAAGCAAAAACATTTATCCTTCTATGGGGGATAGAAGTGGTACAAAAGGCTTAAGAAATATCAGCCTCCTCTGGATGAGTAAACTTGAGAATAATATTTCATTCAACAAATATTTGAGGGACTCTTATGTACATAACCCTTTATTAGTCTCTNGGGGGGACATTGAGGCAAGCAGACCCACCAGCAGAGTACTGAAATAATCAAGGGGTGAGGTGAAGAGAGTCTGTACTACAGTGGTGGAAGTGGTAATGTCAAAGGAGAGAAGGGGGAATATCCAAGAGATGTTCCAAAAGGGGAACTGACAGGCATTGACAACAACCTGGATAGAGGGCTTAAGTTATAGTGAGGAATCCAGGATGACTCCTAAGTCACAAGTCAGAGGGACTTCGAGGATGGTGTTGCTTTCTTCTAGGAAAGATAGGAGGTTTGGGAAGGCTTAGTGAGAAAGATAATGAACTCTGTTTTGGTCATACTGAATTTCATGTATCTACTAGATGTCCATTTCAAGACATCTGAGAGGCACTTAGAGATGTAAGACTGGAGATTAGTGAAGGTCAGCAGAGAGATTGGGGCAGGATAGTCAATTTGAGAATTATCCTCATAGAACTGTAATTAAATTAATGGAAGCTAATGAGATCACCAACTGAAGTAATATAGAGAAAGAAGAGAAGAGGACCCACAAAAGAACCTTGAAGGATATCTTCGGTTAGAGGTTATGATTTGGAAGTGAATCCAACAAAGGAGACAGAGAAGGAATAGTCAGATAGGCAGAACCAAAAATCAGAAGAAACTGGCATCCCAAAAACTTAGAAGAAAATAACAAGAAGGAGAATGAAATCAACAATGTCAAGTATGGAGAAAGCAAAGATGATGAGGATTGAGAAAAGGCATTGGGTTTGGCAACTAAGAGATCAATCGATGTCAATCTGGAAGGGTGTCACTACTCAGTTTGAAAATCCTAGAATCTACATTTGATTCTAGGAAGAGGAAGAGAAGAATCTCACTTGACTTCACCTTATTAGGTAAAGTGCTATTATTATACCCACTTTACAGATTAAAACACTGAGGATAATGATTAAGCACTCTCAACAGTTATATAAGTAGTAAATATATATAATTCAGGATTGTATCAGGATTCATTCAGAACTTCTTGACTCCATGGGAAAATATCCATATATCCAAAAATATTTATAGTAGCTCTTCCAGTTGTACATAATCTAATATTTTGTATTGAAAACCAGAATTTTGCTTGAGCTAGCCATTTATAGAACTGCAGATTTTTCATGAAGTGATAGCAATGCAGCCTCAGAGAAAGAAGTATTTCACTTAAAGGAAGTTGGATTTCTACCTAGACAGGAGCTTCTACATAAACTATCTATTTAAGTTTTGTCTCCATGATATAGAAGTCGATATACCCAATTATTTTTCCTGAAGCTGTTCTTTTTTTTTTAAATAATTGTGAGATTAATACCATTGAGTGACAACAAGTATATACTGTCCTGAAAATGGTTATGGAAAATGAATCCAGAATGTACTAGGACTAGAAGCTCAAATACTCGGTTTATATAAAAATAAATCTTCATTCTTTTAAAAACTGCCTTCAAAATGAGATGTTTCTTTCCTTTTCTTTACACAAAAGTCTTGTCTTCATATTGTCTCTTTCCTATTTGACACACAAGGGACTGGTTTGGGTTCATAGGTTCCTGAACTCTGAAATATGAAAAGATAAAAATCTATCCTGAATTCTGAAGCACAACTACCCTTAGCCTTCCCAACCACTTTGATTCTTGAAATGATTTCCAATGTTATCCATGTGGACACTTCTGCCACTTGTACACATCACAGCCCACCCTAGCTTTGATGATTTTAAACATCAAGGATGTTGCTGAATATCCTTGATACAAGCATAACATTTCATCCACTAGTTCTTCCTCAGTTTTCCTGCCCACCTCCTTTTCTCAACATTCATGTTCTTGATATCTTTTTTATCACTTTTTACAAAGCATTTAGTTAACCAAGTACCTCGGGAGAGCCAGCAGAGGTGACAGGCTGTTAGACTTGGAGTTGGGCAAACAAGTCCAAGTCCAACCAAGGCAATTAACTGTACAACATGAGCAAATTGCTTAATTTCTCAGGGCCCTTCAGATAACTACACGGGTATTAGTTGCTAGGTCACAGTCGGTTTATATTGCTCAGGAGAGTTTCCACATTGGGAGTCTCCGATGCTGAAAAAAGCCAAGATTTTTTATCAGCCTTACATGAATTCAATTTACTACTTCAGCTATCAGTATGAGATTTGAGACTTCTTGTTCTCTGTTAAGATCAGCTTAACTCACATTTTAAAACAGTAAACAGAACAATTGTATTTCTCAGAAACATTTTCCCTTTTTTATGTAACTCAGGTTAAAGTAAAAATTCATTGGTTGAAGTTGTTCCCATCTGATTTCAAGTAATTCCTCTAGCCGCAGTGATATAGTACCTAATTTTAGAAAATATCTAAATGACATTAGATGAGCCATGACAAATGGGGAAAACAAGTCATTTGAATAGCAAAAAAATTAAAGTTTAATAAATCATCAATATGTATATATATAGATATGTATATATGTATATATATGTAGGCAATATATGATAAAAAAAGAGTTCAGAACTTGGAGGCACAGAGCCTGGGTTCATTTCTCAAATTTAATACTAACTATACAATCATGAGAAAGTTACTCCTCTTTGAGTCTCAGTTTCCTCATCTATAAAATAGGATAATAACACACTTCCTTCTTCCCAAGACTGTTTTGAGGAAAGCATCACATAAACATTACTGACACTTACCCTGAACTTTTAAAATTCATGAAGGTCTTTACTGACCTTATCTGAATCTCTGAACAGCCCTAGAGCACAACTCCTAAAAGTATTATTTATCGATTGCTCCCAATCACAGAGAATAAATGTCTTGCCCACGGTTACCCATATAGTTAATGACAGAGGTGAGGTTTGAATCCAGATTTTCCTTTCTCTAGATCCAAAACAGAGATGAAATGACATGTGACAAACAACAGACAGGTGAGTTTGGTTATTCCGTATAGTCATCATTAATTATGAAAATATGACAATCAGGCTTGAATTTTTAAATAATTAATAGTGAAATGGTTAAGGTAATTGTATTAAATACACTTGAATTTGAGCCTTGAGAATAATTCCATCCATTCAGAAGGTGATCAATAAGTTTGTGTATGATGATGATGGCCTGTAAGTGTTTCCATGGTTTTCCAATGAAAAGGAGAAACATGGAGAGCCATAATGACAAGAAATTAAGGAGGGAGAGCAGATGAAGCATTCAATATCACTTGGCACCACCACAAGTCAACAAAAGACACTAAGGTTATTAGACTTCACACCATGAAATGCTGATCACAGGACAGAGAAATAATCTTCCCTCTGTACATGGGGAAGGTGACAGAATATCATATTTCCCTTCAGTGGCATCAGTTCCTCAAAGATTACATTTACTGGAGGGAGTCCAGAGAAGAGTCATGCCAAAGAAAAATGATTAAAAGAAAGGAGGAACTGATTTATGAGAAAAGATGAAAGCAACTAGATATGAACATCTTGGCAAGAGAACAATAAAAAATGGAAATGTCTACCAATGCATGCTTGGGATAATTCCCAAGGAAGGAGAGAAATAATCTGGTTTCACAGAATAAAGTATAATTTTGAATAATGAGATTGTGGCTATTAGCAGAATGACTAAAACACTTGGCCCTTTATAAGGCATATGGCAAGAAACAACTCTGGCCTTCTAGGCTTAAAAATCTAAACTAAATAATGAACTGAAGCATGAAATGTGCAGATGATGTGACCAAATCTCAGAGGTGCCAACCATCTTGCCATTTATATTGGTGCTTTACCTCTCCTTCAGCGTTTATTCCTTGGAAAAAGGAGAAGGAAGGGGGAGAAGGAAAGGATTTCTGTTGTTATCAAGCTTCATGAGAAGGAAATTTTGGGGAAACTCAAAAGAAAATAGAAAGATGACTGGGTGGCCACAGAGCCCAGAGATTTTTAGGACATCCATGAAAAATTAAAAGATATCTGGGTTCCTTCCTCCTTACTTTATTCCAATGGAATGAATTAAACTGGAACATAGCTTCTGAGATCTGCCTCTCATTTCTATCTTTAAAAGACACTCGATTACAGTTTTCTTTGAGGACCAAATTAAAATTGAAAGGAAGTGAAGAAAAAATAACATTGTGATGTCTGCCTTATGACATAGATAATAGATCTAGAATTGAATAGGACTTGGAGACACTTAGACTAATCCACTCAATTTAAAAATGAGGAAATTGGGAGCCAGAGAGGGTGGTTAGGTGACTTGCCCAAGGAAGTAAATTAGTTTCAGATAAGGGGAACTGAATTAAGTTGTTATGACACATAAAAGGTACTTAATAAACATCAGTTGATTAATTGAACCACAAAGCTCATAACAAGTCAGTTCTCAGACATTTACTATAATATCTTACAAAAATGCCTAGCCCTTCATCTGTTCTGAAAGAAAGGCCATATCTTTCTGTGTCTTTTTTTCCTGGAAAAAAACACAGGTGTTTGAGGAGAAAGAGAGAGAGAGAGAGAGAGAGAGAGAGAGAGAGAGAGAGAGAGAGAGAGAGAGAGAGAGAGAGAGATCAAGTGAAGTAGGGAAAGTCAAGTGAGAACAATATAGAACCCAGCTTGCCCCTCATCCTGCATTGGTAAGTCCCTATGACCCATTTTATTTAAATCCTCATCTTCTAACAAAATTTCTGTTTTGATAAGAAACCTCAAAAGGTTCCTCATTGTATCGTTTGCCTCACTGCCAATCCCAGAGTTCCTATAGAAATGCTAGACCAGATGCACAATGGCTGCTTGGGGGAAATGACCTAGTATTTCTCTGCTACATAAAAATATTCTCCTGTTCCTCCTATCTCAAGCCATAATTGCCTTATCTGCCCTTTGATTTCTTTTTTCTCATGTCATTTTACTATTATAGTGGGAGTTTCCAAACAAAGGAAGAGTAGCATTTTTAAACCATCCTTGAAAAGGGAACATCTTTTTACTCTAAAATGAAGAAAAGAGAACTGGAAGGAAAGAGAGGAATCTGAGATATGAGTTCTCAGATTCAAGATGATGGCGATCTAAAGATAAATTGCATCCCAAAGTAGTTAAAGGTGGACACATCAACGATCACCAAGCATCTCTATTCCTAAAGCTGGATCTTCCCTGAAAATCATAAGAATGATGAACAATGAGTCTGGGGGTAGAGGGTGGGGGTGGAGAAGAGGAAAAAAAGATTGAAAACAAAAAAGTATATGACTGATACAAATGATTCTAAGAGAAAAATATAATTCATTAAGCCAGTAAGACAAGAGAAAATAGCTTGAACTTTTCTTTTCCTAACAGCTAGTGAATAATCAGTGCTTCATAAGGGTTTATTGAATGAATGATCAAATGAATAACTTAGTCATTTGTTCCTCTTTCTACAATCAGGACAATTCGACATGAAATTCCAATTCTCATGGTTCTTTCCAAGAACAAAACAGAAACTGGAAAGTAAAACTTTCCCTAGTAGAGCTTAAACTTTGGTATACATACTAGGCAATACTTGCACAAAGAAAAATGTGGTTGTGGGACCTAAACATAGAAAGCCTCACTAAAATTTGACACATACGATTGAAGACCATGGCTAGGATCAGGTTTTCTCTGTGGCACATTGACTATTTCCCAGAATATGTGATGTTCATATTCACAATAGCAGCTTCCCACAGCACTCTGTGCTTAAGGGTAAAATTTCACAAATGTATTGAATTTTAAAATATGCAAACTGTCCTCTGTGTTTACACAAGAGCAATTTTATTTTCTAGCTAAAATAAGAAAAAAAATTATATTTCCAGAAGAATTCACAACTACTAAACTACTTAATTTTAAGGCAGATGTGCCAAGATGGATGGTGGGTAGGCAATTTATGTGATTTCTCCATATTTTAACTGCCAAACTAAAATGGGATGAATGCTATTAATGAAAACCCAAGCATTCACAGTAACCCTTGGCTTAATCCATATTTAACAAGTATTGACAGGCTTCCTTTTTTTTTTTTCATCAGGACAGCAATCATCTGCTTGTAGTTAAATGGAACTAATTCAATTGTTAAATTACAAATGTAAAGGCCTAACTTATAAATATGTTTGATTAAGTTGGATTCTGGGCTGATTTTTCTAGAGCATCAAGGACATCCAGTTCTCAGTTACTGAAGGCCTTGGCTTCCCTCTTTATCACATTTCTATTTTTTTCCATTCCATTGACCATGATGAGCCTTTTTACCAAAGAGTAGACAAAACAAGTAGAAAGAACTTAAATTTAAGTTAAATCATCTGCTAACAAGAAATGACAGCTTCTAGTCCAAAGGCACCACCATATTATTATCAAAACAAATTTGTAAGGTTTGAGAGAGTAATAAGAAAGAAATATTGAAAACATTTCTCCTAAAGCTGGGGATATTAACCCACAGTCAGGTCTGTGGATAGATTTTAAAGCATCTATAAACCTGGATGGGGAAAAAATTACATTTTTATTACACCAGGAGAAATTAAAGAGGGGGAAAGAAAGAGAAAGATTTAAGAATATTTGTCCTAAAAGGTAGTATTGATATTTTGTACTAACTTCATGATATTATTTTAAACCAATTTCCTTATTAATATATTTACAGGGGCAGCTGGGTAGCTCAGTGGATTGAGAGCCAGGCCTAGAGACGGGAGGTCCTAGGTTCAAATCCTGCCTCAGACACTTCTCAGCTGTGTGACCCTGGGCAAGTCACTTCGCCCATTGCCTACCCTTACCACTCTTCCACCTATAAGTGAATACACAGAAGTTAAGGGTTTAAAAATAAAAAAAAAAAAGTATATCAAAAAAAAAATATATTTACAGACTACATAGTAAGTTTAAATGTAAACTCAATTCAGTTCAGTTGGCATGCATTCATTAGGTCCCTACTATGTGCAAGGCACTATTCTAGCCACTACAGATATAAAAAATGAAATTGAAAATAATTCCTGCCCTCAAGGAGACTGTATTCCATTGAATTCCAGGATAAGGATACAATGTCTGAACAGAGGTTCAGAATAATAATACATGCATATATTAAAATATTTTAATATATGATATAATTTGAGAATATAGCTAATAAGTAGGTCAGGAAATCTTTGAGGGGACTCGAGTTTAACCTTGAAGGAAGGAAAGGATAAGTCAGATGTAAGGACAGAGTTGATTAGTAATTCATGCATTCTATAAATTCTTACTTTCTCTTGAATCATTTGGGGTTGTGTTTACTTACCAAATGAATTCATGAAAACAAATTGCACAATCAAGAGTGTCATCCCATTATATGACCCAGATTGATAAAAAGGACATTATCCTAGGTGCTTACTGATAAATGATAAAAAGGAATCATCTTTGTGGGGGGAGATAACTATGATTTAATGGTCTGAGTAGCTATCCTGAGTTAACCCATAGTTTTTGCCCACCGATAGCTTTAATAGGCAAATCAAAAGAGGTATACTATTCTAACCTCAGAAGAAAGATTATCACTCAAAGAAAAAATAAATACAGTCTGTGTTAGTGGTGTTTCTGGTTGGCAGCTAGGTGGTACAATAGATTGAAACAACAGATCTGGAGTGAAGAAGAGCTAACCGCAGACACCCGTTATGGGATCTTAGGCAAGTCACTAAACCTCTGAGTGCCTCAGTTTCCTCAACTGTAAAATGGGGATAATATCACCTACCTCTCAGTGTTGTCATGGGGATCAAAGGAGGTAATATTTAAAATGCATTTAGAACAGTGCCTGGCACATAATAAGGGTCTGATGATGATGCTGATGCTTATGATGTCTCTGCTAAAATGGCATTAAATATATTATCATTGCTAAAGAAGACACACTGGTTATGTAGCATAAATGAAAGAAAACGGTGGTGCAGCAACACACCAGACATACTAAAAAAGCAGGACAACAACCTATAGAGCTTTGGGTCCATGTAGAGGTTTATAGGGAAATGTTTTCCATTCCATTTTTCTACCCTTAGCCCATCTTCTTTGTTCCAATGACTCTTGATTTATTTCCTACTCCCCAGTCATGATATTCAGCTCTTTACTCCATACAACCAAAGTGGCTGTCTGTCCCCCAGACTTAGATTACTCTCTCTCCTCATTTCCATGTCTTTGAATCTCTAGCTTCTTTCAAGACCCAGCATGAATAACAAAGCTACATAAAGGTCATTACTGATTTTCCCAAATGTTAGCAGTCTCCCTCAAGAAAGTTATTTTATATTTTGAATTTCCACATTGATGTGCATCTTGTTTATATGAAGTAGAGTGCAAACTTCTTGGACACAGATTTTGTTTTTCGTTATTTCCTTATGTTCTCATCACTTAACATAGTTCCTAGATCACAATAAATGTTTGTTGAATTGGAATTTAATTTAATTAATAACACTGCTCTCTCCTAGTTTTCTCCTACCTGTTTGACCACTTCTACTCAATCTCTTTTATTAGCACAGTAACAATACTGTATCTTCTACAGGGGATCCTTAATTTCCATTCTCCTAAGAAAGGACTCTGTTGATCTTCCCCAAGACTTTGCTTAGGTCCTTTTTTTCTTTATTTATTTCTTTATTTATTCTTTCTCTTGGTGACCAAATCAGCTCCCATGGGTTTGAATTTCCTTTATGTAGATGACTCAGATATGTGTATATGTACAGGACAAAATAGGCAATATAGGGGAGAGACAGAAAATGTGTGTATGTACATATGTGTATATATGTGCATGTATGTGCATGCATGTATGTAGGGGCAGTTTGGTGGCACAGTGGATAAAGCCCTGGGCCTGAACTCCTTTTCCTGATTTCAAATCTTTCCTCAGACAGTTTCTGTGTTATTGGAAATTAGGCACTGACATAGACAGGAGAATAAAAGTGAGGGGCTGGCATTTCCAGTCCTCTTTGCTCCCTATTGTGGCAGGGAATGGCGAGCTGTTTGAACAGCCTAAGCTAGCATGGCACATGGCTTTATTTTCTAGAGATTATTAATAAATCTTACAAAAAACATAATATTTTTAAATTTATTATTATATATTAATTTTATTTTTTACAATCCTGGGCAAGTCACTTAACCCTCTTTGTCTCAGTTTCCTCATCTATAAAATGAAATGGAGAAGGAAATGGCAAGTCACTCAATATCTTAGCCTAAAAAAAAGTGGTCATAAAGAGTTGTACAATAGTGAAAAATGACTAAACAACAAAAATTTATGGATGTATATTTGCATGTATGTTTGTATGTATGCTCTTCCTATCTGGAAGGGAGGAGGAAAGATGGCTTGTCAGAGCTTAGCTACTTCAACCTGACTGTGGAGAAGGAGAAACCCCTAAATCATCTTTGGAGGTACTCTGTTTGACTGGCAATATCTAGAAAAGAATCTGACCATCCCTGCAGTGCTCTCCAGAAGGGTTTTATCTAAAAATTCTGTCAGATCAGCTTTGAGGTTTTACCTCAGGGATCAGACCCCTGGAGTGGACTTAGCCATTTGAGAGCAATCATAATGGGTTTTGGAGACAGCTTCTGAACTAAATCAAACTAACTACTGAGGGTCACAGATAGGTAGCTTAGTCATCTTTTGGGGAGCACCTATATAGAAATAGGGAGCTGATAAGTTAGTCGGAAGACTCAAAGGCTCCCTCTTGCAAGGGATGTAGAAGGTTGCTGGGTGAATAGCTAGATCCCTTAGAGTTAGGGACCTCTTGTTCTGATCCTCAGTTTGTATCCACTCTTATAGTAAAAGAGATAATGATTTTATACATCAATTGTCTCTAAGGCATTTGTGCAACTGGCCCAGTCAGAGAAAGTGATTCTGCTTTACTCTCACTAAATGGAGGTTAGAATACTAGAAGATCATGGAAGGGTAATTAGGGGGATCCCAAAGTGGAAACTACCACTATCTACTCTGGGTCCCTGGATCTGGATCTCCCCTTTATATATCTTTTTTAGTTTGAGTGAGTGTTCATGTGTACTATAGGAGGACCCCAGAGCCCTTGTGGCTCCCAGGCATCTCAGAAAATACTTGCCTCTGGTTTTGCATGACTTCTAATAACTGATGTTTGGAAGACTGGCTTCTGACCCTAACTGGGGTCAAGTTCATCCAACCAGGGAGACCCAGAAGAAGTGATATCACTTAAGTCATAAATTAGGGATCGAGGAAGCAGCATGGTCTCTTTGCTAGTGATTTTAATCCTAATATATTCTCCTCAGTAAATTCTAGTGACTCCCTATTACCTCTAGGATCAAACTCCTTGAGTTGGCTTTTAAAGTCCTTCACAATTTAACCCAACCCTCCTTTCCATTTCATTAGATATTATCCCTTTTCCCTACACTCACAATTAAGCCAAGCTGTCCTTTTTTCTCTCATTCTCACACACAGCTCTTCATCTTCTATTTCTGTGCTCTTGTGCTGTCTACTTCATATTTCTATAATGTGCTTCCTTATCACTTCTCTCTCACAGAATGTCTCTCAAACATTACTTTCTACATGAAGATCTTTCCAGATCACCAAGAAGCTACTTCTCCACTACCATAATTATCTTGTGATTAACTTCCTTACTTTTATCTGTATTTATTCTATATGAATTCTCTCTAAGCTTCTCTATATATACATGCTGTCTCCTCTGAAAGAATGTAAAGTCTTTGAGAAAAGCATCTCTTTGTATCTCCATGCATAAGAGAGTGCCTGGTGTGTGGTAGATGAATAATACATGCTCTGTGATTAATTGTAATGAATTGAAAATTCACACAGAAGGAAGTATTGCAAAGGAATAAAATCTAGCAATACTGATGGTAGCACAAACCCTGAAGGAATCATATCAATCAAAGTATCATGGCCATGATTGCTAGCATTTATATTCCTCATGAAAGTTTATAAAACACTTTACAAATGTGATATTTTATGATCCTCTTTTCTTCTTCCCCCAACCCTGTGAGTCAGATGCTATTATTATCCCCATTTTATAAGTGAGGAAACTAAGGCAAAGAGAGGCAAATTATTCACTCAAGGTCACAGAGCCTGAAAGTATCTGAGGCAGAATTTAAAGTCTTCCTAACTCTAAATTCAGTGCTCTACCTTCTGAAGCCACATACCTCCCTAAATAAAAAAAACAAAATCTTAATGCAACCCGCAACAGCTTTGAGAACTGGTTTTTAACATCTACATAGTTATATATATACATATGTATATATATATACACATATATATATAGTTAAAAGACCACATTTCTGGCAAAATAGTATTTCTATAGCTACAGTTCTAGCATTTAAAGGATTCAGAGATATACTGTGTTAGAAAACCTAGGATATTTTGAAATCAACTACCTCACAATCTATCTAACCTTTACATGAGATAAAATATGGCATTATTATAATGCTTCTTTCTTGTCATTGCCTTCCCAAAACACATAACCTAGTACCTTATATGGAGTAGGTGCTTTATAAGTTATTATTTGTTTGTACATGTGTTTTTGTTTTTAATAAAAAGATTAAGCAAGACAACCAAATCAGAAAGAAGGTAGAGTTATTAATTTTAGACATTTGGTGAATGAAAAAAGAAAGAAAAATAAATTATCCATCTTCAGGAGTAACTACAATATAAGTTAAAGGAAGGAAACAGGTCTTTATACTTCGAGTATATACTATGTGGTCCAGTACCCTAAAAAAATGTGAACAGAGATCAACAGAAGATACCCTCTGAAAGGAGCAACAATAGGATTTCATGAAAAAATAATAATAGAGGGAAAGGTAGAAGAAGGTTGATATTTCAAGCCTTATCTGACTTACAAATACATTTATGGAAATAGGGAAATCAGGAAGTAGCCAGTTTGGGGGAGAAAATAAGTTTATTTTTTATATGTATATTTTAAAGAGATACCTCAAAAATGACAAACTCATAAAAGGCACTGATGCCCCAGAACTTTCTTAATTCCATTATCTTCCTATTTTCAGTGCCTGAAATGCTCATTCTCTGATTTGGTCATTAATGTGAGATTCTACTCAAATTCTATCTCCTCTAAGAAGTCGTCTCTAAGTGACTTCTTAGGCCTTTTACAACATTTCAATTGTATGTAAAAAGAAGTAAGAAGAAAGTATAAAGAAATGTTTAGGCTTCTCAGTTCTTTTGAAGGTATAAATAATCTCCACATTTGAACTTGATGGCATGGTAGAACTCCAGTCATTGGCTGACTGGACTCTCAGGCAGGTTCTTTGGGGGTAGCTTATAAAAGACAATTAGGGAATGTTTAAACAAGTTGTGATATATAGGATTGTCATGGAATACTATTGTGCCACAAAAAAAATCACAAAAGATGATCAAAAAAAATCTAGGAAGTCATATATATAAAGTGATGCAAAGGGAAGAGAACAGAGCCAGGAGAATGCTACACAGAAACATCAATAATGAATAATGATCAATTGTGAATGGCTTAATTATTATCAATAAGGCAAGGATCTATACCGTGTTGGTGAAGGCATGGCACATGTGCCCTAGTGTGCAGGAGGGGACTGCACTGTTCCCCTTCTTCACCATGCCTGGAGGCATTTTTTGCATGCCCCTCCCCTCCACCCAGCAGCCAAATCACTTCCTCCCTTGGCTCTCAGGGGTAATGCAGGGGGCTCACGGGTGACTTTTAGGGTGCAGTTTGGGCACCAACACTGACAAAGGATATTCCAAAGGATTCATGAGGATGTCCACAGCTATAGAAGGAACAGTCAGAGCCTGAATCCATATTGAAATAGATACCAATAAGTGAGGAAATTTCTCTCCCCAACTCCACTCCACTGACAATGGCGTTTTGTAGTGGAGCAACTCACCAAAAAAAGAAGATGCTATCCACAGCAAAGGATCTGCCCAAAGAATCTTGAGACAGAGTTGAGTTGTAAAAATGATTAGGCTCAAAGAATATTATAGGAAAACCTGACCAGACAGGAACCAAAAAGATAAAAGATGTAAAAGCTCAGAAGTGGGGAAAGTGTCAACTGCTTTATCCAAATGTATTCTCTACTAGCCTACTCTCTGTGTATACTCTTCTCACAAACACTATGTTACAAATATGTCCCAAGTACGGGGAGAATGTTTTGTTAGTTCTCTTCATTATATGTCAAGTAGCAAAAATGCCAATTAATAGCTGGAAAGTCCATCTGTTGCACCAGTATCCACAAAATTCTCAAAGAACCAAAGATCTATACTAAGGAGGATAATTCTTCTATAGTGGAATTTCAGAAAGGCTTTGATGATCACTCACAAGATGGGAGGGCATATCTGGAGACCTTACACTGACAAGATCAGTAATTCCATGAACCATCACTGGCATTGTTTTTGTAGTTAAGTACTAGTAATAATCACTGAATACACAACTAAATTCTGAAATCCTTACACATATAGAAAACATACAAAAGAGAAACAACAATTTCACTCCTCTTCTTCCTTATATACATCTTCTTTTTCCTCCCTGTTCAGTGATTTTCTATGTCTTTGGTTAAAATACTTTTATAATGAAGTAATTGGCTGCTCTTTAGAACATTCTATTATTCAAAAGGATCAAGGATAAAGCATTGCTTTCGCTCATTTATTCATTCATTAAGGAAATATTTGCTAGGGCAGAAAATTTGAACATAGACATTCTGTAGCTAAAGTGGAAGAATATCAACCAGAAAGCAAATAGAAATATGATTCTAGGATTTGAGGTCAAGGGCAAAGAGTTGAGTGAGATTCAGCTCTCAGAGTCATCAGTACAGAGATGATCTCTGAATTTGTGGAAGTGAATGATATCATCAAGGCTGGCACAGATTTTGCCTCAAATTAGTCTTCCTAAAACCATATGACATGTTAAGTGACAGCTGAGCCTGGATATGGAGAATGTGTATGTTTTTTAGTCCTCCTACAGACTCAATAACCTCTTTGGTACATCCTGGATTTTTTTACTCAGATTCTTTTTTTACCCTGAATTCCAGATGGTTTATCCCAAGTCATGGCTCAGTTAATGCTATTGCTGTACTGAATTTCCCTTGTGTAGATAAAATTTCTGGAATTGTAATTTAAACCATCTCATTTGCAATCCAAAAAATTCTATCCCTACTATTAAATTTAGGTATTAGTCCCTGTAAGCGACTAAAATTTATTAGCATAGGCAGTTATATTTAATACTTTCTTTTAATCATGTGCATTTGAAAATAATTTCCCAAAAGGGGACTTAGTAACCCCTTGGTACTCACCAGTAATTCTCTACTACTGGTTTTTCCCTCCATTTTTTTTTCTTATGCATGCTCTTATTTAATTGAAAACATACTCATCTTAAATCCCAGGTGCCTATTTTTCCTAGCCTCCTTAAAAACATTTTTTAAAAAGAAAGAAAAGAACTTTGCATTTTCTTAGCTGTACACAGGGCCTGGTACATAGTAAACAATAATATATGTTAATTGATTGTATTTGTGGCATCCTCTCAGTAAAACATAAACTTCTTGAAGTCAGAGACTGTCTTTTATTGCCCAGAGTCCAGCATGGCACCTGACACATAAGAATGGTTAATAAATGATTACGTGGTTGATTTTTCAATAATTACATGCAATACTGGATATATGTTCACCTAAATATGCATTTTGCTTTTCCCATCATGCAATGTACACAAATGATCACTCTGAATGGGAAAACAATGAATTATGCTGAATGGAAGAGCAAATCATAATGTTAAACAATGAAAAATCAACCACAAGATCACTAGACAACTCAAAGCACATTCCAGCCTTTTAAATTCGATAAGCTGATTACAATTTAGACACATTCCCCTGGTGCTTTGGCATTCACCCCCCAACACAAGTTGTCTCTCTACAGACATTACCATAGTGTGAATTGAACTGTTTTGCAATTAGCAGTGACAGCTATAACTTATGGGTAATGGACACAAGCCAGGAATGTAGCCTCTTTAATCCTTTCTGGGGACAGCTGCTAGATTGAAAGTGGTCACAGGCCAGACAGTTCTCAGGTATCTGTGATGACCATCCCAAAGATCACTGGAATTTCTGGAGATTTTGGAAAGTGAGTAGCTCTAGGGGAGCCCACAGTTCAGGCCTGATATTCTATCAGCTCACAAGTGACAAGTAAGGTTATACCCCTCCTCTCATTTTACTGATGAGTCCAGATGCAGCTTTATAAATGCTCAGAGAAAGCAGTGGGTCCGGGTGTCCCACTATGGAATAAAGGCAGGATACCATTATGTGGAGCAGAAAGTTTAAAACTGGGCATGGTTAGCCAACAGCCAACTCACTGAGGGGCCAAGTTCATCTCCAGCATCCCTCCACTTCTCCCCCTAAGCCTTTTTCTACACTGTGCCACTTCCCTTTCTTTAGACACTCAGTAGCCTGGTATCTTATCTTCCCTCCTCCATCCATGGACATGGCCAGTCAGATTCAACACTTTCAATTCCCTAACATGAAAGCGTAAAACCTATACAGTAAGGTACTTCACCAATGAGATCTAAGAGATATTATCTCTCAGAGGTGAAGGAGTATACCCATTTGGGGAAGAAAATCTTTAAGACTTAAACCAAAGCAAGAAAATATGAATGGTGGAATTTGGGCATCAGTGAGAAAAGTTAGAAATTGTTGCTCTCAAATGGTGAGAATCTTTTATGGTACATTTGAAATCAAACCATAAGGACATATTGCCAGTTCTCTAGTTATCTATGGGTTCATATAATCATAGAACTAGAAGGTATTTAACATCATTGAGTCCAGTTCCTTCATTGTACAATTGAGGAAACTGAAGAGCAAGAAGTCAAATGACTTGCCCAGAATCATACAGCTAGTAAGTGTCTGAGGCAGGATTTGAACCAAGATGTTTCTTACTCCAAAGCTAATCCTCCACCCTATAACCACATTGTCCAACTAAGAAATTAGTTGGGACTTTTCTGGGGAAATGTCCTTTTAGCCAAGGGTCTTAACCTCTTTTAGCTTTTTACTAAGTACAAGTAAGAAGTACATTTGAATAGATAAGCTAAATGTTGCAGTGAATAGAATACTAGACTTAGAGTCTAGAAGATGAGTTCAAATTCAGCTTCAAACTAGCTATGTAACCCTGGGCAAATCACTGAACCACATTTGCCTCAGTTTCCTCATCTGTAAAATGAGACTGAAGAAAGAAATGGCAAACAGTTCCAGTATCTTTACCAAGAAAACCACAACTAGGATCCTAGACCCAGAGAGTTAGACATGACTGAACAACAACAGCAACAAAAGCTTTACCATCCTTGATTTAATCTGGGGTATGGCTCTAGTGGACATTCTAATGAGCTGAAAAATGTCTCAAGGTTGAGATCAGGAGAGAGATAACAACAAAAGATAAAGGAAAAGAAGCAGTGAAAGAAAAGGTGGATAAAGAAGACAAAATTGAAAAACTAGAATTGACTCATCAGTATTACAAATCAAACACAACTCTCATCATGTCTATATTGTATTTAAAATGCAAATTGTGATGTAATCTAGTTTGTTCCAGAAGTTGGCAAAGATACTTTGAAAGGTCTCATTGTGAAAGTGCTGACTTGAAAATTGGTCACTCACCAAGCGAAGAAAGAAACAAATCAGAATCTGTGGCTCAACTAAAGCCAATCTTCCTTAACCTAAGGAGACAAGGAATCATTTTAATATAAGCCTGAGTGCTAATGAGAGGCTCACAAGCAGCCATCACTGTAGTATTAACAAACTAGTACATTTCTCCTTAGGAAGAGATTATAAAAAGCTTATTTTCCCCATATGAAGTTAAGCAGCAGTGATTGTCAAATGTATTCTAATTGATTTAATGCCTATTAAAATTCTATTTTCAAAAATAAAACACCCAGGCATGTAATAAATAAATGATCAGTCATCTATCACTGCTAGGAATATCACATCGATTATAAATTATTAAAACCAAATTGGTGTTTCACAAAAAAAAAACCTCAAACAAGGCTCCAAGATATAGGAAATCTTATATAGAAAATAAGGAAGAAGGGAAAAGAAGTGTTTAAATAGATTTGTTATAGATACATACTGAGTTTCAAAAACCTGTTAAGTGACTAAAAGACAAAAACAGGAAAAAGAATCTCAGTCCATTTTGTTAATTCTTCAATATTTGATTGAGATAAACTAATTGACTCATTAAAATTCAAGATCTGCAGTTAAAATTATCAAAAAATATTCATTCCAAACTGATATCATGATCCAAATCCTGGCTGGAGAATTTAATATACCACAAAAGGAGTTTGGTAAGTCTGAAACTATCCTCTTTAAAACAAAACAAAACAAAACAAAAAACACTAAGGTGAGTTCAGGGCTCTTGGAACTATAAAAGAATCAGGAAAAAAAAAAGAGTTGTCTGTTTTCCAAAGAAAAGTCATAGACAGAGCAGTTCTTTCTATAAGGAACCATAACAATCAGAAAAAGGAACTGTGACCTAGGATCATGGTGGTCATTTGGCAAAAACACATTTATTTAATGTTATTTTTGATGCTAGTTGTATCTGATTCTTACTAACCCAATTCAAGGATTTTCTTGGCAAATATATTAGAGTGGTTTGCCATTTCTTTCTACTACTCATTTTATAGATGAGGAAACTGAGGCAAACAGCATGAAGTGATTTGTCCAGGGTCACACAGCTGGTAAGTATCTGAAACTAGATTTGAATTCAGAAAGATGAATCTTCCTCACTCCAGAACTAGCATTCTATCTACTGTACTACCTTGGTGTCCAATTTATGCCTATATGGGAATATAGGTATCCTTCGATCTACTACAGCAGAATTTCTTTTTATAAAATTAATAATGCAAGCACTAAATAATCCATTTAAAAATATCTGACAAATAGCTAATACTTGGAAGGAAGGACCTATTCTAGGTACTATGGAACACAAATACTGTTGGGAAATCTCCTTGTATTTGTATTCAAGGAGCTTGTATTATGTAGTAACACATTAAAAATAATAAACAACATTTTTTGTTTCAATGAAATTTGATTTCATTGGTCAATGGAATTCCCTAGTGAGAAAACTCCCTTTACTGATTCAAATCATTAACTTTTCTGCAACACAGAGTATTAAAAGATTCCTGGATACTGAGAGGTGAAGCTGTTTGCTTGAGGTCACACAATCTGGGAGACTTGAACTAAAGTCTTCATCACTCCAAGGATGGCTCTCTATGGATTGCATCAAATTATTCTCAATTGTTAACAAACAGACAGTAAATAATAAAGTCCAAATGAATTGTAGTAACAATAGGTCCCTTAGGAATTCTGAGGAAAGATGGGTTGCTTAAGGTTGTAGGAGGTCTAAAGATTCTAATTCATGTAAGAGCACTATCACAGTTAAGGAATCTAACTGATCACCAGTGTTAGAGTGAATTCTAATATTATTACATCCAAAAAATATCACAATGGACAAAGGAGAGTTTGGGGAGATGTACCAGAACAGTCAAGATTTCCTCTTATACAAGGGCTACATGTCAGTTGACCAAATCCCAGAGCTAGGAATCTTTTCTATGATACTAAAAGACTTATTTTTAAGATGTACATTATAATATATATGGGAATAGATATTCCTATAGTACACTAAAATATAGTATGTTAGTACATAAAACTCCTCCTGATATACTAAAATTCCTAGTAGAAATGGGGCTGCCTGCCATCTTAAATACTTCCTTAAAAGTTTTCAGTCCAAAATATTAGGAGATGAGATTAGCGGAAACTCATCTCGCATTTTAAGATTAAAACTCATTTTATAAGCTAAATATATTAGACAACATATTTACCAAGACAAAACATCTTTTTAAATGTTTTTGTTAACTCTACATGTCTATAAACATGACTAAGCCCCGATATCCTGAGAGGCAACATGGTACAGTTCAAAGAACATTGGACTTATGGGCAAAAGAACTATAGCTCAAAGTGAATTGAGCAGAACCTGTACAATACTGTCCATAGTAATAGTGATATTGTGATGATAATCAAATGTGAAAGACTTGGTTACTCTGATCAATACAATGATCTAAGTCAGTTCCAAAGGGCTCATGAAGAAAAATACTATCCACTTACAGAGAGAGAACTGATGAACTCTAAGTATAATTTGAAACATACTTTTTTTTTTCATTTTCTTTATTTTTCTTGAGGTTTTGTTGCAGGATGGAAAATATGAATATATATTTTGTATGATTTTTTCATATGGAATGGGTTTATTTAAGCTCTGCCCAAGCTTTCATTTACAAGAATATTTTCAGCAAAACATATACAAACAAAATACAGAAACAGCATTTTAAAATGTTGTCTTACATAAAATCTTAAACTGACAGCATTTACAAATGAAGATTCTAAGCCTTTGGATAAATTATACATCCTTTTTCATTATCCATTCTATAACATTTAAAAATTCATACAGGCACAATGGAAAGTAATTTTTCCTTACACTTGACCTATTTACATAGCTTTCTCCACTGCATATATGTTTCGTATTGTAACTGCCAAGGTTTAAAAATGTAGTATATTTAAAATGTATTTAGCAGAATATATAAAAATTAGATAAATAAAATTTAGATAGCCATTAAATGGAATACTGTGCTAAAATGCCATGTACTCTTGTATTCTCTCCTATACTAGACAGACATTGATGAATGAAATGAACTGGAATCACATCTTAACAAAATTACAAAATATGAATTGTATTCACTTCATAAAATTTCTCCATATAACCTATGCTTTATCTAACACACACACATATATATATGCACATATACACATACACACAAATATATACCTTTACTTTAATTAAAGTGCTTGAGTCTCACTTTAGTTGTGGCTAAATATAATAAATATATTGTGTGCCTCTATATAAAAAAGAACCTTGAAAAAACTCTTTGATCCGTGTTTGCTTTCATAACATTCATGGTATGGGATTTGAAAATGGAATATAATACAAAACACTTAGCTGTTTTAAGCATACTATTCACATGATTTTCATTTTGCAATAGATTAGAAATGTTAATGAAAGTATAGTCCCCCATACCTTTGATGTTCCTTGAACTGCTACTAAGGCTACTAAATAGTGTCTGTTAGTTAGCCTCTCCCCCTTATTGACCAAAGTTGTGTAGCTGTATTATCCTCTGTGCTCAGGATTGAAATACTATGAGATTGCTACATTTTGTTCTTAGTGCTGTTCATACTTTCTGTGATGAGAACTGGTTTTTTTATCTCCTAACAATATATTGATCTATTTTCCTATGAAGTGTTTCTATTATCACTACTTAATTTCATTTTATTTAATAACAAAATAGCCTTCCTTTTTTGTATGATTTTAAATGTATAAATGATATAGTTCTTGCCTTCTCAATGGAAAGAGAGGGACTAGAGGAAGAGAAAATTTGAGGCTCAAAATTGTTTAAAATAAATGCTAAAAACAAATAAATGACAGTTTTATATATATTTTTAAACATTTATTAACATTTATTTTTTTGAAAAGTTAACATGGTTACATAATTCATGCTCTTACTTTCCCCCTCACCCCCCCTAATTTCCCCCTCCCCCCATGGCAGATGTGTATTTCCACTGGTTTTAACATGTGTCATTGATCAAGACCTATTTCCAAATTGTTGATAGTTGCATTGGTGTGGGAGTTTCAAGTCTACATCCCCAATCATTTCCGCCTCAACCCATGTGTTCAAGCAGTTGTTTTTCTTCTTTTTTCACTCCTGTAGTTCTTCCTCTGAATGTGGGTAGCGTTCTTTTCCATAAATCTCTCAGAATTGTCCTGGGTCATTGCATTGCTGCTAGTACAGAAGTCCATTACATTCTATTTAGTGTACTGGTCTCTGTGTACAATGTTCTTCTGGTTCTGCTCCTTTCACTCTGCATCAATTCCTGGAGGTCTTTCCAGTTCACGTGGAATTCCTCCAGTTTATTATTCCTTTGAGCACAATAGTATTCCATCACCAGCATATACCATAATTTGTTCAGCCATTCCCCAATTGAAGGGCATGCCCTCATTTTCCAGTTTTTTTGCCACCACAAAAAGCGCAGCTATAAATATTTTCATACAAGTCTGTTTATCTATGATCTCTTTGGGGTACAAACCCAACAATGGTATGGCTGGATCAAAGGGCAGGCATTCTTTTATAGCCCTTTGAGCATAGTTCCAAATTGCCAGCCAGAATGGTTGGATCAGTTCACAACTCCACCAACAATGCATTAATGTCCCAGTAAAGCAGCGGTCATCAAAACAGTATGGTACTGGCTAAGAGACAGAAGGGAGGATCAGTGGAATAGACTTGGGATAAGTGACATCAGCAAGACAGTGTATGATAAACCCAAAGAGCCCAACTTTTGGGACAAAAATCCACTATTTGACAAAAACTGCTGGGAAATTTGGAAAATAATATGGGAGAGAATAGGTTTAGATCAACATCTCATACCTTACACCAAGATAAATTCAGAATGGGTGAATGACTTGAATATAAAGAGGGAAACTATAAATAAGTTAAGTGAACATAGAGTAGTTTACTTGTCAGATCTCTGGGAAAGGAAAGATTTTAAAACCAAGCAAGAGTTAGAGAAAATTACAAAATGTAAAATAAATGATTTTGATTATATCAAACTAAAAAGCTTTTGTACAAACAAAAACAATGTAGCCAAAATCAGAAGGGAAACAACAAATTGGGGAAAAAAATCTTCATAACAAAAAACTTTGACAGGGGTCTAATTACTCAAATATACAAGGAGTTAAACCAATTGTATAAAAAAATCAAGCCATTCCCCAATTGATAAATGGGCAAGAGACATGAATAGGCAATTTTCAGATAAAGAAATCAAAAGTATCAATAAACACATGAGAAAGCATTCTATATCTCTAATAATTAGAGAAATGCAAATCAAAACAACTCTGAGGTATCACCTCACACCTAGTAGATTGGCTAAAATGAAAGAAGGGGAGAGTAATGAATAAATGACATTTTTTAAAAACGTATATCTAAGTCCTTCACCTAATCCTTTCAGGTTGCTTGATTTTGAACAATTCACTTAGCCTCCTTAATCCTCACCTTCCTCATTTGTATGGATAGGGAGAGACTATAACAATAATTTCATTGATATAAGGAACTCCCAGAACGAGCTAATGCTGTCAATCAATGGAGGTAAGACACTTCTCTGAAACTTAGTCTCCTACTACAGATCTAGAGCACTGAAAGGGCAAATGACTTGTTCAGTCACATGTGTCATAAGTAGGGCTTGAATTTAGTCTTCCTGGGTTCAGAGAACTCTCTATCCCCAATGCCATACTGTCTCTCATAAGTAAAATGGAGATATTTGTACTATAGAACTCACTATGGAAAATTAATGTTGTACTGTAGTAACATATATTATTACAGTGATAGAGGTGATGGTGATGGTGATGATATGTTAATAATATAGTAATCATCTGTAATATCATTATAGTGTCACACCACAGGAAGTCATATTCTCTCACCCAGCTCCTTGCCCCTTTCTTCTAGCCATGCTCTTGCCCTCTTGCCAAGCTGCTCTTATTTAGCCTGTCTCTGCTGGCTACATGGGCTATCAGCCAGGTGCAAGTTCTTTGGCATCTGTCCAGACAGTTGAACGAGTCTATTAGCTAGTTTAGATTTTCTCAAGAAGTCTACTAATAAATTACTTTTAAAATTAAGAAATATACCCTCAGGAGAACTTTGGCCATTATACTCACAGAATCATTATTCAGTAGGGAAAAAATATTTAATGAATATATATCTAGATAAAAATCAAGAGATTGGCAAAACTCTTCATAAAACTGATAGTTCAAAAACATCTCTTGCAGTGATGGTATCTGAAAGTGGAATTCAAATTAGAAAAAAATAAATCATACTAATTACATTACAATTAGTGATAGAAAAACTAATAACAAATATGTAATATTTTTCAATTATATGGACCAAAAACTTTTTTTCAACAATAGTGATAAAAGAAATAAGCAAAAATATAACAATAGTGTGGGAATTCAGTGCTCCAACCATGGATTTGAATTGTCACTAACAGTTTAACTAACTTGAAGTAATCAAAAATTAGTTCTTTTCAAGTAAATTCAAAGACCTCAAATAATGGGACAAGGGTTCATTACTCCACAAAAACTACTGGGAAATCTTGAGAGTAGTCTATCCTAAATTAATATTGACCAACATCTTCCACCATATACCAAGATAATCTCCAAAGGGGTAAATGACTTAGACATAAAAGGTTGCATTATGGATAAATTAGAGGAGCAAGAAATGAAATACCTGTCACAGCAATGGATAAAAGTTTGTAAACCACAGAAGATAAGTGAGATAATTTTTATTACATAAAATTAAAATACTTTCACACAAATGAAATCAATAAAGTGAAAATGGGAAAAGAAACAGTTGCCTGAGGATAAATATTTTCAGCAAATTTCTCTAATAAGGATCTGATGCCCAAAATAAATAGAAAGTGATTTGACTATATAAGAACAAGAGTCATTCCCAGCTTTTTTAAAGGAAGAAATTCATGTTATCAACAAACATAAGAAAATGCTCAAATCACTAATAATTAGAGAAATGAAAATTAAAACAACTCTAAGGTTCCCCATCAAAGTAATCAAACTATTTATGTAAGCAAAGATAACAAAAGAGGAAAAAGACAATGTTGGAGATGCTACAGAAAAAAAGGCACACTAATTCACTGATGGCAAAGTTGGGAATTGGTCCTTACCATTATGGTAAATAAATTGAAACTATGCTCCCTAAGTCATTAATCTATGAATATCCCAAGTATCTCTACAATGTAACAAATACTGTGCTAAGTGATCAGAACACATAGAAAAGCAAGTCAGTCTCTGCCCTTAAAAAAGCTTACAAGCCCATCAAATGGGGAATTGCGAGATAAATTATGAGATATGAGATAAAGCAAGTCAGTCTCTGCCCTTAAAAAAGCTTACAAGCCCATCAAATGGGGAATTGCGAGATAAATTATGAGATATGAAAAATGTTATTGTTCTAATGACAAAAGAAAAGTTCCAGAAGAAAAAAACTAGAAATGTCTATAAACTAATTCAGAATGAAGGGAGAAAAACACAGAGAAGACTTGGATGGGAGAAAAAGTAGGGTTAGCAATAATCTTGACCAAAATAGAAAAAGAAAGGGTCACTCGATTTTTTTTTAAATGCAGGGAAAAAGAGGAGAAGAAAACACAAATGAAAAGAATAGGCTTGAATGATGCTATGTTGAATCATTTGCAGTTTCATATACAAATTTCTTTTTCTAAGCTAAAAAAGCTTTTCTAAGCTTTTTTTTCATATGGACCTTTTCATCTGATTTTGAGTCTTTTATGTACAGAATAAAAATAAAATAGAGTCCCTATTGACATAAAAGTATATTTGAAACTGTATCTGTTGAGAATAACTTTAGGAAAAAATAATAGGTTTTGTCATTTACTTTTTTCTTTTTACTAATGTACTTTGTTTTATTATCATTCTTATTTCTGCCTTTTATCCAGATATCCATCCCTTATAATGAAGGATAAAAAAAGAATTAAATAACATAATTCAACAAAATTAACCCACACAAAAACTTTATCTCAAAAAGTATGCAATATTCCATACTTATCATCAAGCACCTCTGTAAAAAGAGAAGATAATACATTATCTCATCTATTCTACAATGCAAAACTCACTCATTATAATTATACAATAATCAATTTAAGGATTTTTTTTATTTCTATTGTTATTTTCATTTGCATTTCCTATAATACACTGTGTATGTTTTCCTGGTTTTGTCAAGTTTTTTCAGTATCAGTTCATATAAGTATTCTCCATGTTCCTTTTAATTCTTCACAAACTTTTTTTTTCTTACAGTACAGTACATTCATCTAAAACTTTCTTAATCATTTCCAAAAAAGTTAGACTCTACTTTGTTATGGAATTTTGATACATAAAAAATTGTTTCATTTGTATTAGGTATTTTTTTCTCAGTAACTCTTTGATGTGCTGCAGGTATATATGCCTCAATATAAATCTCTGTGTCAAAAAATATGGGCATTCCAGTCACCTCTCAACTTAGTTCAAAATTACTTTTCAAAATCCTTAGACCAATTCACCAAAAGTATATTAGTGTTCTTGTTTTTCTGTAACTCCCCCAACACTGACCATTCTCACCTTTTCCAGCCATTGCTACTTATGTGGGGATGAAGTAAAATTTCATAATTGTTTTGATTTGTATTTCTAATGCCATCTCTAACATAATTTCAAAATCCTTACTTTCTGAGTCAAAATCAATACTAAGTATTGGTTCCAAGGCAAAAGAGTACAATTGAGGTTAAGTGACTTGCCCAGGCTCACACATCTAGGAAGTGGCTGAGGTCATATTTGAACCCAGGACCTCCCCTCTCCAGGCCTGGCTTGCTGTATACTGTATCATTTAACTGCCCCTTTAATGTATTTATAATTAATAGTTAGCTGGGTTTATGTCAAGTCATAGAGTAGTATGCCAAGGTTCTATGATTTCATTGGTGTCTGGATCCCCTTCACCTAACACAGAGAGAAATCTGTCTCTAAATATTATATTATATTATATTATATTATATTATATTATATTATATTATATTATATTATATTATATTATATCATATCATATCATATCATATCATATCATATCATATCAT
>NC_058134.1:59455869-59489045 GCF_016433145.1 Gracilinanus agilis | reverse complement strand
ATATCATACCATATCATATTATTATATTACATTACATTACATTATATTATATCATATCATATCATATTATATTATATTATGTTACATTATGTTACGTTACGTTGTTACTTTATGTTATGTTGTTATGTTGTGTTAAATTATGTTGTTATGTGTTATGTGTTATATGTTATATGTTCTGTTGTGTTATGTATGTGATATTCTGGTACCAGAGGACACTGGAACTTTAAGTCCTCAGGGTCACACAGCTAGTGTCAGAGGATCTTCCTAATACCATGTCCAGCATTCTACTGATATTTGTATCTAATACTGCAGTAAGTATTTGCTGACTGAATAGATGAATGCAATAATCAAAAACTATCTTGGCTAGTTCCAACTAGATTCAAATCTAAACCAGGGATTTAAAGGTTAAAATTTCCTTCTGTGACTAAATACTCAATTCATTCCAAATTTTCTGCTTCATTTTCACCTTCTTCCACACAAATATTAGAAACATTTGCAGTTCTGAAGTAATTCCAAGTTAATACAAGATAGCAATTTAAGTTGTAAGTCTGACATCTGTACAAATAGAAATGTGCATACTTGCTGTGACAAGACCAACTCCCTTCTTTGTGTTGGCTTCCCTCATTTTCAGAAGCATGTTTGCTAGCTAAGCTCATCATCTTGACCAAAACAGGTTGCTAATCAAAGAAATAATAATGATTCATTTTTATAACACCATAAAGTCACTTTGTAAAGAGCTTTCATAAAAAACAACCAGTCTTGAAAGGTAAATTGAATGTCCTAGTATCATTCCTAATTGGCAAATAGGGAAACTGTAGCCAAGAAAAGGGGCATGACTTAAAAAGGATGATACAGTTAATAAATGTTGTAAACAAAACTAAAATCCAAGTCAATAGACTCTAAGCAAAATGCTTTAAAATTCATGGTGTCACTTTCAAAGAAGCAAATAAGAAAGATTCTTTTTTCTTTTAAATCCTTAGAATCAATGCTAATTATTGTTTCCAAGGCAAAAGACTGTTATAAGGGCTGGGCAATTGGAACTTAGTGACTTTCCCAGGGTCACATAGCTAAGAAATATCTGAAGCCTGATTTGAATCCGGAACCTCACATCTGCAAGCATGGCACTTTCTCCACTGAGTCGCCCAACTGCCCCTAAATAGGTCCGATTCTTGACAACAGAAATCTTCCAAAATATTTCATGGCTGTCAGCTCTAATAAGAAGAGAAATGTTGAGATCTAATCCAAGGCCAGTCACTTAAAAATGACAATATTGGCATCAATGGATTTCTTTTTCTTTTTCCAAAAAAAAAAAATTACATAAGTGTCACAGATATGTAACCCATATTTTCTCCTTGAAGTCAATGACCCAAACAAAAACCAAAAGTATCTCTACCAAATTCCAATCCAGCACTATCAACTGCCTCTCAGAAACCTCAAATAACATCCCATTGGTATCTCACCAACTCTAAAACATGGCTTTCTTTTTTTTTTTTTTGTTCCAAACACTTCTCCTTTCGTAATTTATTTATCCCTATTGTGGGGGTATCACCATCCTTCACAACTTCAGAATCATCCAAATCTCTTTCCTTCATCATTCACATCTAATCAGTTGGCCAAATCTTGGCAATTCTTCCTCCATTTTACTTACAAAAACATCCTGTCACCACTCACACGGCTACCATCCTAATTCATAACCTTTTCATATCTTCAAAATATTGCACTAGCTTCCTAATTGATTTTCCTGCTTCCAGTTTATGCCCTCTCTAATTCATCCACTAAATAGGTGACGAAGTCTAAAGCACAAATCTTAACTCTGATACTTCCTTGTTCAAGAAGGACCAGGTGTTCCCTTTTGACTCTAAGATAAAAGCTAAACTTCTGTTGGAAATTTAAAGCCCTTTACAATCTTCCTCTGACCAACCCTTCTAGATTTATTACACATTGTTTAATCACACTATGTTCCAACCAAACGGACTTGCTGGCTATTCTCTGTAAATGGAGCTCTAATTTCTTTCTCCATATTTTGTACACAGCTTTCTCTCAAGCTGAATTCATTCTCTCCTTATCCATATTCCTCCAAAACTCAGTTCGAATTCAACCTTGATCTCCTTAGCTGCTAGTGTCTTTTCTCCAAACATTCCCTTTTTATATATTTTGGATTTAATTTTCTACATGTACATTATTTTTCTCCATTAAAATGTGTACTCCTGGAGGGCAGAGAATGATATTTTTTTCTTTATACCCCTAGCATATAACATATAATAAATGCTTGTTGATTAAATGAATAAAATATTATTTATTTCACTTGGGAACTTAAGGAATTCATATTAGCCTGATATTAAGTTAGAGTTAAAAGAACTACTGTATTTAAGATTAAAAAAAAATTCATCTACTTAATTTCACTTTCAGGCTCAAGGAAAAAACCATTAAGCTGCAAATGGAAATACTTATGGAAAATGAAACCATTTTAGATTAAATTAATTTTAAAAATATAACTTTTTAATGTACTACCCATTACAATTTAAGAAGGAAGATCTTGGTTGGCATTATTATATAGGTCCTTTAACTAGATGAGCCATAGCGGGAAAATTGGGCTGTATTCTATTCAATGTGTTAAGACACAGTTTTCTTGAATTTGAGGAACTTTTTTTCCTCAGGGAAAAAGACAAACTATCTTTTTTCTTTTTTATGATCTTGTCTGAATGCTAGCACTAAAAAATTGTAAAGTATATCTTTTTAACCTATTTAGGAGGCACGAAGATAAAAAGGGGGGTTGTACCATAGAGGAAGGCACAGTAATAACAATGAGAAGACAGAAGTGTTTAATTGTTATTCTGTTTTCTTTTTTAAGAATCATAATCATATGACTTGAAAAGATATAACAAAAATGTATAACATCTGGAGAAAAGTGAGGAGATATAAAAATACCTAGCAGATCTCCACTCATCCTGGACAAGCTACTTTAAAGAAAAAAAAAACACAATCCTTTAGCTTCTGTCATAGAACCAATACTAAATATTGGTTCCAAAGCAGAAGAGTAGTTAAAGCTAGGCAGTTGGAGTTAAGTGATTTGCTCAGGATCACGCAGCTAGAAAGTCTGACATCAGGTTCGAACCCAGAACCTCTCATCTCCAGACTTAACTCTCTATCCACTGATCCATCTAGCTGCCCCAACAAACTACTTCTTAAGATACTGAAAAAATTGGTGATAGTGAATGATGGCCTATTGTTGGTGATTGCAAGAATGTGAAGGATGGGATTTGCTCCACAAGCCTGAAGAGGGGCAAATTTTATCGTGATTGCTTTAAAAAGAAAAGACTATGTAATACTCGCAGCAATGCAATGATCCAGGACGATTCTGAGGGACTTTTGAAAAAGAAGACTATTCACATTTAGAGAAAGAACTGTGGGAGCAGAAACACAGAAGAAAAACAACTGTTTGATCACATGGTTTGAAGGAGATAGGATTGGGAATGTAGACTCTTAAGTGATCACCCTAATGCGAATATTAATAATATGGAAATAGGTCTTGATCAATGACACATGTAAAACCCAGTGGAATTGCATGTTGGCTATGGGAGGGGGGAGGAAGAAGGGGAGGGAAAGAATATGAATCATGGAACCATGGAAAAATATTCTAAATTAATTAATTAAATAAAATTTCTCACATCAAAAATCAATCAATCAATCAATCAAATGATAGCCATAGCAAAATTTAAGGGTAAATGAATAAAAAAATGGTCCATGACCTATACAATTAAGTAAGTTTAAAATTAACTGAATAGCCTTACTAAAATAAGCAAAACTTCAGCAGAGTGCTCCAGAGATTGTCCTTGACCAGGTGCTTTTCAATAGTTTTCTCTGTAACTTAGAGAAAACACACAAGGTGTGCTTGTCACCTCTGTAGCTGATATATACCTGGGAAGTTAGTGTGTAATACATTATATGACCATGTCAGGATGCAAAAATTTCTTAAGAGTCTAGAATAATGGATCAAGTCTGATAATATGAAATGTAATAAGAATGTATTCAAAGTTCTCCATCAAGGTTTAAAAAACAATCAGCTTCACAAGTATGGGGATGAAGAAGATATGGGTAAACAGATATTCCTTTTTTTAAAAAACCATGGAAGTTTTAGTAAATTATAAGTTCAGTAAATATCAACAATACAATGTGACACTGAGAAAAGCTAATGGTATCTTTAAATGACAGTCAGAAAAACATAATGTTAGAAAGGGGGATGATAGTTCTACTACACTCTGAGATGGTTATTCTGAAGTGCCAAGTGTCACTCAGGGTGCCATGTTTTAAAAAGGACATGGATGAGCTGAAGCACACCCAGAGAAGAACTACCAGGATCATGAGACAACTAGAGATCCTACTATAAAAGAATTAGTTAAAAGAATTGGGAATGTATAGCCTGGAAGAGAAAAGGATTAGCAAATAGTAATTTTTGAGTATTTGAAAGACAATCATGTGAAAAAAGGATTAAATTTATTTTGACTGGCTGCAAAAAAGCAGAACTTGGGTGGAGTGTGAGGTGGGGGACAAAAGATGCAGAGTAGGAGGTTAAGGACAGGTAGGTAGTGGATAGAGTGCTGGCTCTGGAGTCAGGAAGACCCGAGTTCAAACTTGGCCTCAGCTACTTACTAGCTGTGTGACCCTGAGCAAGTCACTCAACCTTGTTTGCCTCAGCTTTCTCATCTATAAAATGAGTTGGAGAAGAAAATGTCAAATCACTCCAGGATCTCTGCTAAAGAAAGCCCAAAAGAGAGTGTCAAAGAGTTGAATGCAATTGAAAACAACTTAATCAACAGTCTAAGAATTGATGTAAGAAATAACTTCCTCAAAATTAGGAGAGAGGAAAATTATTCTTAATACCATATCATTTTATTTCTATTATTACTATGCAAAGTTTCATTTTTGTCTGAACTTTTCTTCATTCCTTAGTCCTGAGAGACCTTGGAATGCCCTTGCATTCCTTGCCTTAGAGTCTCTTCTAAAATTAGGATAATTAAGATTGAAAACAGAAGTTCCATTCTTTCCCAGGAACAGAACTGACTTTGGCCAATCATGTTCAGGGGCTGCATGGCATTGTCCTTGGTTTCTTCCATTAGCATAAATGATAGAAGTCAAACTTAATCTGACCTAACTTGATTTCTCCTTCTCATCCTGTCATCAGGCATATGACTCTTCCTCACCATCATGAGGGGATCAATTGGAAAGAAGCTGGAAAATACTAGCTTACTTCCTCATTAGGCATCCACCAATCAAAGATATCTGAGGCAGTTTAGGTAAGAGTCAAATAATGAGATTTAGAAACTGTATTTAAAAGATTCAAGACTCAGTATGAGGGTTTCTGGATTCTGAGAGAATCACTGAATTAATTTATTCATTGAAGAGTCTAATTAATAAATTGATTTTTAATACTCAGATCACAATATTTTTACTTGTCACAGAATATAGAATGAGCTGATTCTTGGGAGTTGAGGAAAATTAACATTGAATTGTGAAATTTTTGTGAAATAATTTTCCCTCTAGACCCACCAAGGTCATGCTAAAACTTGCTTCAAAACTCCAGAATTTTAGTTTTCTACCTAGACTATGAAACTGAATTGGAACCTTACTTCTTTTGTTAAGATAAAAGGATTAATGGTAGGGCAGCCATTTTGAACTTATTTTAACTACAGTGGTCCTGTCATATGGCAGAAAGTGCTGGCATCTTCTGGGTCCTAGCAAAGACCCAAACTTCCTGTGATGAAGTAATGAAGGAGGATTTGAGGTCCCTAAATCCATCTCATTTTTGAAATATCCACCAATTAGGCACTGTCAAGAGTCCAACCGTTGGGCCAATCAGAAAAAGGCAAGAGACAGAAGGATTCACACATGCTCCTTTCATTTAGGAGGCCAATGAAACAACCATTCTTTGTTAGCAAACACATGCATCTGTTAATAAACAATGTTATTTCTTGAGAAATAGTCTCGTTCTTTACTGGATAAAAATCTGAACATTGCAGAGTTGTCAATTCCTTTTCGCCAGAGGTCTTTGAGCAAAAGCTAGAGGACCACTTCTTAATGATGAGTCAGAAGGGAATCTTGGTCAGGTAACAGCTGGGCAAGATGGTCTCTGATGTCTCTTCTATTTCTTATATGTTTTTTACTTTATGAATACATAAAAAATTAAATATAGCATCCAATGTATTCATTTAGGTATCTTGAAAATCAATGTGGCTCACGTAGGTATGGACAATAAATTAAATGCTCCATTTTATGCCATTCTGTTACACCTTCTGTGTTTAATGAGCAAATCTGCTAAGTTCTTTATGCCATGGCTTGAGATATTGAATTACCTTATTAAAAAATTGTAAAATTCATTCCTTCCTTTGGAGATTTTCAAGAAGTTAAAAAACTACCTTCTTAGGAGATATGTTACCCCCGAAGAAAGGAGAAAAAACAGATATCTTCTTAAGATCTCTTTAAGGCATACAAGTTTAAATCAATTTCCCCTAATTTCCTTGCCTATAAAATAGTTAGACTAGCTGATTCCTTAAGTCTCTTCTAGCTCTTAAATTCTTGATGCTGATGAGCCTAGAGTCATTAGATCTTTAAATCTCTGGCCCATATGGTACCTAATAGTATGCCAGTATGGGAAGCAGTTATCAGCGTTATATTTCTAATACATTTGCTTGTCTTCTTCTTTACCTAAGAGCAACTTTCAAGACATATTCTAAACTGAATGCTTACCTTATGCCATCCTTAGATTAGATCATAAATTGATAATAGATAAAGTAGGCTTAAGTATGTTAATAAGTAACTCAGTGCTCAGTGCTTAAGAAGCAACAATGAATGAAATGAAAATAACAGTCTAGAGAGCCAAGGCAGCCTTACTTTTGAAGCCAATAAATTAGGAGAGTTAATATAATAGAAAAGAAATTATTGTAGGTTTGGAGTCAAAGGACTCAGGTTCCAGTATCACCTCTGCTACTTAGCAGTTATGTGATCAGTTCCTTTATCTATAAATGAGAGAACTATACGACCTCTTCCAGCTCTAATTCTGAGTCTAAGAAATAACTTTTCGGTATACTTCCCTGTTCCTTAAATTTTCATAAATCACACTACACATTTCTATAAACATTTCTTTCAATGATCTGAAAGTGAAATTGATGCTGGGGAAAGATTAGAGCCAAGCAGGGTTCTGATTGATTTATAGAAGGATGCATTCCAAAACCCCCTTTTTCAAATTATGCCCATTTGCCCTATAACCACAGAGAGGGCAAATTCAGCACGGTTCCTGGTAGCAGGGGCAGCTTGCCAGATTCTGAAAAAGAGGATCTAAGCTTTCTAATCTTGGTGGTTTTTATACAGAAATTGTTTTGTATCATCACCACATAGGATACATACAATCAGGAGTTTATCCTAAAACCATATTTTCATATTTCCTCCCAGGCAAGAAAGATGAGAAATACAAAACCAATCTGGTCACAGTTATGCATGCAATCTTTTATGGGGCATAAGCTCCATTTTTTTTCAAATTAAAATGCCCTGGAAATTGAGTACAATGGAAGTTGAATGTTACCTACGGGACTGCTAAAGTAGTATTATAGGAAATATCATCTGAATTTTACCCATTACATTTTTACTACTGAATCAATCAGTCTGTTTGAAGTTAATGAATGGAGATGTCAGGTGTTTTTCCCCTCTAACTAGAAAAGAATTTCTGTTTAAATAATGGAAATGGACCTGATACCATTTACAGCCAAAACACCCTAATGAAAACTGTCAAGTAGTATATCTTGTTTAAGACAACCAGAGCACGAAACAGTGTGAAGTGGTTATCTATAGCAATAAGAGATAATGTCACTGACATCAGGCTTCTCCAATGATTCGATACATTTGGTGACAAGGTCACAGACGACATTTTCTATTCAATTAAAGCCAATTAAAGTCAACAGACATTCATCAAGCACCTATGTGCTAGGCAATGAAGTCAAAGACAAAAATGAAATGATGCTTGCCCTCAAGGAGCATATATCCCAATAAAAATTCTTTTCCATTATCTCGTGAACACCTGCTTCTAAATGGTACTATGGAGGATGTGACCTTGGTTTCAAGGATAATGTTGGTCTTTTCATTCTGACATCCTTTTGATTGGCCTCGTCCATTTTCTGTGACATTTGAGACTTGTCAGTATGATATGCCAGAGTATATTTGTACCAATTATATTTATATAACTAGGGTTGCTGCTAAGTTATCTTGGCCAATTTCTGTAAATATAAAATCATCCCTAAAGGTGTTATTGCTTAGGAATAATATGAGAAATACTGAGAGTCCTTAGTTCCTCATATCAAATCAATTAGGAAGTGGGAAGGAATATCAAATCTACTTCAGGATTGCTCCCTAAGGCAGAGACAGTGACCAACTCAATGGACTTTTAAAAAAAGAGTGACTCTACCCTGCCTCTATCTGCCTTCAGATTCTAAGTGGCTTTATGTAATTCTAGGCTCTCTTGTGAGGGCAAGGGAAGGTGGGCCAATCTGGGAAGAAAGGTGACTGTTCTCCTGTTGTAGCTAAAGCAGAGACTTAACTAGACAACCATCTTGAGTCTGAGCTTCCGGCTGCCTCTTCTGCTTTGTCTTTCAACTCCATCATTTGGAAAATGAAGTATTCGAGTTCCAAAGAGGTTAACTGAGTTAGGCCAAGATAAGTAATTAAGTGTCAGAGGCAAGATCTGAAGTCAGTCCACTGACTCCAGAGTCATTTCATGGTGCTCTTTCCAAGGCATCCTGAAATATTTCCCCAGGACTTTGAGTAGACCCTCCCAGTTTACTAGTTTAATGTAAGGAATTATAGAGTAACAGAAACTCAGAACTGAAAAAGATCTTGGAGGCTTAGTCAAACGCATAGCAACAGAAATCCTTTATATTATGTGATTGACAAGTGTTCTCTTGTATTTCTAGAGCCATGGACAAGAGTAACACAGAATAAAGAAATATGAAAGTGTTGAGATTTGTGTCAGTGCAGGGAATGGGTTGTACAGATTCATTAAAGTAGGAAAATATCCCCAGTGCCTTGCATATAACAGGTGCTTAAAATGACTTACAAGATCCCAGAATATTAACCTAAATCACAGATCCCTCGAGGATATATACTAGGTCTTAAATTATTTCCACTCCCTATACTAAGAAGTTGATTTCAGAGAAAGCTTCCAAATTTCTTTATTTTCTATTATCAGAGATGGTACTTATACCATCGAATAACAAGATAAAAAAACTAATAAAAATATTTACAATTGGATTAAGATATATTAAGCCCAAATTAAATAATCTAATAACTATGGCTAGCCAATTCAACTTAACAAGTTTGTAGTAACTGTCTAGTATTTGATTGATTGTTTCAGGACATAACATTTGCCATAGTGAATCAGTTGTGATAGCCATCTCTGGATGAAACATAAAGTGGTCCTCTTGGGGAGGTACCAGTGTTGATCCTGCAAGAATTTAACCTCATAGGGTGTGTGATATGCCCTGAAACATTCCAGATGCCTCTTAATAATACATCTTGGATCTATCATCCTGAGTATGTACAAACCCTTCCTGAAGGTATTTCCATTTTCTACTTGTAAGACCTCTTGGAAAAGTAAATTCTAAACTTACTGTATTCTTTTAAAAGATAGTAATGCCTTTTATTGGTCCAAAATTTACTTCTTTCAGGGCTTACATAGGACAAATGCAAAATGGACAAAAGTCAGAATTATCCAGGAGCACCTTTTGTTTCTCTCCATTCCATTTGTTCTTAAGATCTATTTAAGGCTTAGTCTATTGTTTTATGTTCACACTCTATTTATGTGAAACCAGAATAAATGGATATTCAATATTTGCCTATATATGAGAAAATAGAATAGAATGAACAGAGAAGCCATTAGAAAGAATATAGTCTTATTCAAACTGTCTAGCTATTTCTGTATTCTGATCCTGATGCCTGTGGTTTTTCAAACTACAATTGACTAGAAGCAAAAATTCCAGGTTTTTCAGGATAGCCAGCCTCCCCAAGCCTAAGGCTAAAATTGAATTTGTGTCATCTTGTACTTGGACACAGGCAGTCAAACTTTGCTTGTAGTATGTGGAATTTGGAGGCTTACTTTTTGAGAAGGTTCTGCTATTTCTTCAAATGTCATTTCATAATAATAGGAAGTTACAAATCAAAATAAAGGGTAGAATATGCAACCACTAGCTGCACAGTAGATTTTGAAACCTAAATGTACTAATACTCCACCTCCTAAAGAGTTAGGGTAATCTGTTTGCCTATATTTACAGTCTAACACCTACAATTCCTTGTACATTTAATACTCAAATGCGTAAGGAAATCTGTGAATTTATCAATGTGATTATTCCCTCCAAAATGCAAATAAAAACCCATCCAAGTCCGCCCAACCTGTGTATCTTTCAAGTATGTCTTCTCTGGGGAGCAATAGAGGGGAATGATCTAATGTATCTTGCATTGAGTAGTCATTTAATAAATAATAGAATAATAAGATGTTAGATGTAAAGCTGGAAACCTTGGAGGCATCTAATACAATCCCTTCATTTTACAAATGAGGGACTGTAGCTCAAAATGGTTAAGAGGCTTACCCAAAGTCACTCAAGTAATAGGAGGAAGAATCAGGATTCAGGTTTTCTCTCTACAATCCATCCTACTTTCCAAGTACCTATGCCTTTTTTTCAGTTTTTGTTTGAATTGATTTGGACTTGTCAGGGCAACATAGTTATCAGAGTATTCAATTTTGGCCTGCTATGCATTTTAACCTAAATATAGATATTGTCCATCTCCATGTAACGAGTAAATTCTCTAAAGGAAAAAAGAAAAGTCAGGATGTCAAATTATATTGGATAAGTAAGGTATATTCCAGAATCCCTATGGTCAGAAAAGGTTTCTTTTAAAAAAACTTTCTAAAGGATATGTCAAAGTCAAAATGACCACAATTTACAAAGCCTATATAATAATTTAAGAAAAAGCCAGAATGGGCACCATTCCATTAAAATTCCTTTTGATTTCTTTTATGGTTTATTCTACTATTTATTAGTTACTTCTCCCTTATTATGACACATGTCTAATATCATTTTGCCTGCCACTTAGTGAAATCCAATTGCTATCACAAAGAATATCAAAATTCAATTTTATTTTCCTTTATCTTCATTCTCAGAATTGGAAACTTGGCCATATAAATAGAAATATTAGCTATATTATAGAAAAAAATCACAATGGAGGTAGAAGCTGAAATAAGATAATAAGGTGAAGTACATAGTCAGGAATTTTCATTTTGAAAATATCAGAAGTCTCTCTATGGCTATTACTTAAGATGCAGTTGAGCAGGTACAAACTTGGTCTTTCAGCTTTTTATGGCTGATTTCTTATGGAAGAATATTTGCCCTCTGTTGTTATGTTACTAAGAACATAGCAATAAGAATTACTGGAATGGATTAGATTGTATAGCAATTATCAAGACATGATGATACTTTTATTATCCTTTAACTCTATCCAATAATCTCCCCAGCCAAGACCCACAAGACAAATATCTTATCAAACCTTAAAATAGATATATTAGCTCTTATTATTTTTATTATCATCCAAAATCATCAATACACTGAGGTCATCTTGCCTGAATGGCATAAAAAAATATTTTGATTTATAGTATAAAAGATAGTTATCATAGTAGCATGATTCCCCAAGAAAATAAATTCTACAAATTCCTTTAATTTCCTATCTTAATTTATAGTGTCTCTCACACTTACATTTAAATCAAGTTCATATGACCTCCATAAAGATGGTCAGACACAGCCCCATGCCACTAGATCACTAGGCAGAGCTTTCTGTGTGTCAGGTCACTATTTTTCCAACCTACTCCCCAAACTAGAAGGGTGCAGAAGGCTGTAATTGGCACTATAGGTAACCATGGAGATGTCCCAACACCCAAGAAGAATGAATATATCTCCCATAAAAGCTTCTTCTGTGATTGACCCCACATTTTTAACACTTAGCAGAAATAAATAATAAATGATGATTAATGTGTATATAACAGTTTTTAATCATATTGAAGATTACTTAGTCAATCCTGATTTTTTCCTTTCCTCAGTTATAAAAGATAAACTCTTTTCTCATTGCTCTACCTTACCTTTCACTTTCAATGCTTTTCCTGTGGACCTTTTCCATGACTTCCAAATATTTCTCATTTGAAACATTTAAATAGGATCATACATGAAGTGCAGTTATGAATTTTATTGTGTAGATATCAAGAACAATGTTAACCCTGGAGGAAAAAAACAACATATAGAAACACAAAGAAGAAAGTCATGCTATTGTTCATTTCCTTTTTCATGTTGTCAATTGGCATACATATACCTGCCTAATGAAAAGGAAAAAATGAATAGGAAAAACTGTATTAAGGAAAACAATTAGACCCCACACTATAAAACAGTAAAAATAAAAATAAAGAGCATACAGTTAGGAACTAAAGACCTTCTCAATCAGCATCATTTTTCTCAAGTCCACATTTGGAAATTAGTTGATCCATTCTTAAGCCATGAGACTTTAATATGTCCTTTCCTGTGACGTAGTGACATGTACAGGTCTATGTTGGCTGACACTAGTTCTACCCACGAAATTAAATCTAACATGGAAAATCAAAATTCAGGATAGGTAGAGGGAGGAAAAGATATCAAACCACACATGATTAAAATACGTTGAGGACAAAAGTCCAACCCAAGTTTGTGCTCTAGAAAGACAAAACTCAAGCAATAATGATCTAGCCTAAATCCAAAACTGAGATTTTCTGCACATCATGGCCATTCACATAGGCCATAATGGAAACGGACACACCAAAGATACTTGGAAAGGGAAGCAGATCTGGGTTCTTACAAGTGCCTTTATGACTACACACCCCCTTATGTGTGCTATCTTTTGTAAACAAAGACCAATGATATCACTGACCACCATCAACAGTATTGGTGTCTGCTTGATATTGTTTGTTTGTTTTTCAGAAAAGGTGACTGATTTATACTGGCTTAAATGTTCTTAGTTTACCTGTTTTCCAGTGTGACCAGCAGCTTATCTTTGTGGGTAGCTGAGAGGGAGTATGGGGTAAGATTGGTAGGGAAAGGACTGGAAATGGAGGCAAGAAAAGCCTGTTTCAATCCCATCTCTGACCCTTAATATTTGCACATCTTTGGACAGCTCCCTTGATATTTCTGAGTGTCAGCTCCTTCATGTGTAAAATGGGAAAAATAATATATCTGTAACACATAAGTTCAAAGAGCAGTGATGGAGGAGGGTCAGCCTCAGAGTCAAAAAAGTCTGAGATCAAATTCTGCTACTAACACATACTATCTATGGCTCTACAGGCAAGTTGTGTATCTAACTTCTCAGGGGCTCAACGCAAGGATAGTCTGTCTCTAAAACTATTAATTAATGATGACTTGCTGAACCACAACTATAAAATATAATCTTTAAGCAGCTTCAATTAATGTTCAATATTTTATCCTCCTGAATAATTGTATATTCTCTGCATGTAATCTTGTTAATCAATATTTTCATGATAAGTTGTAAGGAATAACTCCAATTATTAATTGACTGAATAATTGTGTAAGAGAATCAGAAATTAATAATTATATTGTGAGTAAACAAAGAGAATTCTCTGAAATACCTTGGCAAAATATCCCTGCCAAGGGGAGTTTTGTATATGTCTCCAGTGTCCTAGAATGTGTTCAGAAATTATGATATCTCAGTTGGCTTTGAAGCTATGAGTGACCTAGGCCATCTTTATTTTCATCATATTTGGAACAGATGATTATTTTATAGAATAGAGATGAGAAAAAAACCTGATCTCCTTGGAGGAAATCTTCCAAAAGATGAAGACCTTGGTTGCCCTTCAGAGAAGAAATATTCAGAAGACCACTCCCCCTTTTAAAAGGGGTTCTATATAATCAGACTTTCTCTGTCTCTCTCTCTCTCTATCTATCTATCTATCTATCTATCTATCTATCTATATCTATATCTATATCTATATATCAGTTGGAAAATGAACTCTGGGTCTTTAAATCATAGTACTTGATATGTCTAGACCTTGATGATATGATTTGCTTATCTAACAATAAAAAGTCAGTTTGACTCAGATAATTGCTTCCCAGTGTTTATTTTTCATTTTACAAAACCAATGGATTTTTCCACACTAGGAATTCCCTATGAGAATGAAATCAAGTCTTGACCCTTTTATTGAAAAATAAATATTTCTATTAAAAGGTTGTTGTGAAAAATCAAATTAGATAATATACATAAAACACTAAATAAATGTCTGCCATTATTTTTCTGTGAAAATATGGTAGGGGAAATATAGTTTAAGATGACACAGTGGAATACAGCAAAGCAAATTGTACTAGATAGAACCTTGGGCAAATGGACTTTGACCTCATTAACAAGATAGTCGGACCAATTGATCTTCTGTATAGAAGTAGAAAAATACATCATTAAAAAGATTTTAGAGGTCACAAGAGGACATTCACATTTGTCTTACATAAAGCCACCAATCAGTTTTCTCAAGAATATTTCCTTTCCAATTGTCTGGAAACATGATGCATGGAATTATAATCCCCCAAACCCTCTTTACAGACCTAAATTTCAAAAGAATTTAGTTTAAAAACTATTTAATCAGGAGGTAAACATTGAGTCTTAACCTAAAGAGCATTTTTATGGCAAAACAAAACTAAGTAAAATATGAATGAATCTGGTTTAAATTGGAAAATCATTCACTGTGTAATAGAACCACCAAATGGTTTTGTAGATGGAAAGTAAATGAGCTGGAAATGAGAAAGTGATGCACCAAGGAAGCTATTCTTCATGTGATATTTTTCTGGAGTTGGATATGATCAGAACTGACCACCTCTCTCATTCCACTTGAGGTGGAAAAAAATCATATAAGAGTAAAATACTGGATTTGAAGATAATTCAACTTTGTTAACAAATGTGGGGGGAAGCCTATATTTCTTGGGTAAGAACAAAAGGATACATGCTAATAGAATCAAATGATTATCAGAAATACTGCTTCTTCATAGGCAAATAGAAGTGAACATTAAGGCAAGTTGTCCAAATAATTCAGAGAAAATTCTTGAAGACAGGGAGGAAAAGGGAACTTCACAGTACAGAGAAAGTTGTCTGTGTCAAAAAATTCACAAATAATCACAAATCCTTCTACTATCCTTTGCCTAGAAAAAAAATAATTTCAAAATTAACTAATTTAATGAACCACTTTTATTTGCGATACTATCATTGTATTCATATCTAAAATTTTGGACTGAACCAATAATAAAGATCTATTTGTATCATGTGACCAACTTCATTTCTTCTACAATATATTAAGGAGTTGGGTATTCTCAATGAGATAATCTAGGAATAAATGTTTAGAACATACATTTTAGGAATAAACTTTACCTCTCTTAATAACACAAAACTGCCAGGAGGGAATTACAGTTTGGAGTATGTGACAGAGTAGAAAAATCTTTGGATTGGGAGGCAAAAGATTTGGTTTCAAGTTCTGAAACTTGATAACAGGTTAATGCTGAAAAATTTGCTTTTTCTGGGTCTGGGTTTCCTAGTTTATAAAACAAGGGGGTCAGATTAAATCTCTAAAGTCAGACCCACTGTGAACTCTCTGAAGGATAATCTCTCTCATGTACCTCCCATATTTCCTAAAACATAGTAAGTATTAAATATTTGAAAAACAAAATAAAACCAATAGTATATATATAATGTCTAAAAGTTAGTAGAATAGTCATAGTAGAGTGAAAGGTTCAGTGATGAGTAGAATAAGAAAACTTTGCTTTCATGTCAACAATTATTGCATTTCATTAATTCAGACACTTCTAAATTGGAATGGGCTACAGCACTATGCATGATGGTCCAATTCTATTTGATAAACATTTATTAAGGGCATAATATTATTCCAGGCAAGGGGCTAAGCCCTGGGGATACAAAAAGAGGCAAAAGTGAGTCCCTACCATCCGGGAACTCACAGTCTAATGGGAGAAATAATGTGAAAACAAATAATTACAAAGTAAGCTATGCACAGGATGAATGTCAAAGTTTTGCCTTGTGTGTATATTGAATTTAAGGAAGGCAACAACCTAACTTTCTCTTCCAAGTCATTGAAATCCAGTAGCAAGGAGACTTCTGGGCTAAGATGGCCACAGAGTAGAAGCAAGGATCTTGTTCGCCTCACCACCAGCCAATATAAAGTGCCTCAAAAGGACAAAAATCAAAATCAGATGAGTAAAGGGGCTCTACTATAGAGCACAGCCTTGAAGGTAAGTAGGATTAGGGCATTTCCACACTATGAGGAGTCAAAATTACTCCTACCAAAGCATAAGTTGATCATCCCTCCCCCATTTCACCTACCTCAACAGAGTCAGAGCAAGCACAGGGCAATCTCTAGGTTCTCAGGGGGCTTGCTGAAGACACCACAGACTTACCCATGAGAGCAGTGAGACTTGGGATCCCAGGAAGCTGAGGAATGTGGAACTTGGGGTACAGAGATAAGGTAGAGAGGGGCTGCCTAAAGCAGATGCTGTGAAGACTGAAAAATAGCCTCAGAGCAAAAACGGCTCTATAGCTCAATACACAGAGACCTGCCTTCTCTTCTCACTCAGACTTCTGGCTGGGAAAAAAGGAAAAAACTAACACAGCAATGGCCATCAATACCCAAGAACTACAATATACAACCAAAAAGAATAAGAAAAAAACTCTCACTCTGGATAACTTCTATGGAGAAAAGCAGTAAACTATAGAGGAGACAGCAGAGGATGACAAAAAAGCAAACACATCAAAACATTCCCAAAAAAATGGAAATTGGTTACAAGCTCTCCAAGAACTCAAATTGGAATTTGAGAACCAAGTAAAAAGGATAGGAGAAACAGGGCAAGAAAAGTGGGAAATAGTCCAAAAAAAGAAAATAAAAGTTTACAAGACAGAATCTCTCACTTGGAAAAAGAAGCCCAGAAATAAAATGAAATGATAAGCAAATTGGAGACCAGAATTGACATTCTGGGAGTCATGGAAAGCAGAACAGCCCAAACCAAAAAGGAAAATCAAAAGATCATAGCTGAAAGCTAGTCTTTAAAGACTAGAAATGGGCAAGTAGAAGCTAATGATCTTACAAGACAGCAAGAATTAATAAAGCAAAGTCAAAATGACAAAATAAAGGAAACATGAAATATCTCATTGAGATATTGTCTTGGAAAACAGATCCAGGAAAGACAATTTTTGAATCATATTTCTACATGAAAACCTAGAAATAAAGAGAATCCTTGACAACATACTACAAGAAAATACCCAAGAAAACTGCCCTGATGTTCTTGAACAAGAGGTCAAAATTGACATTAAAAGAGTTCATAGATCACCCTCTACATTAAATCATCAAAAGATAATCCCCAGGAATGTAATTGCCAAATTCAAGACCTTCCAAGCAAAGGAAATAATATTGCAAGAAGCCAGAAAGAGACAATTCAGATATCAAAGAACACCAATCAGGATTACACAGGATCTGGCAGTATACTCCAACTGAAGGACCTCAACGCTTGGAATATGTATTCAGAAAGGCAAGAGAATTGGGTCTACAACCCAGGATCACCTACCCATCAAAATTGACTATATACCGCTAGGGGAAAGTATGAGTATTTAACAAAATAGAAGATTTCCAAGTATTTGTAAAGAAAAGACCAGAACTAAGTGGAAACCTTAATATCCAAATACAAAAATCAAGAGAAACATGAAAAAGTAAACAAGAGTGGGGGGAAAATTTTAAGGGCTTCAGTAAGATCAAATTGTTTATATTCCTGTATGGAAAAATGTTATTTGTAACTCTCATAAACTGTATTCACTATCATAGTAGTTAAAATTATTCATAGGTAGAGGTTGGGGTACTAAGTAGTTGAAGATGATATGTAAAAAAAGAAAAGGGGGGAGGAATAGAAGATGGCACCAAGAGAAACTTGAAGGAATAATGAAAATAGTATAATTTATACCACATAAAGAGGTGCATGGGAAGAGGACGGGAAGATTACTATTATAATAAGGAAAGGAAGAAAGTGCTAATAGATAATACTTAAACCTTACTCTCAGTAGAATAAGTTCTGAGAGGGAGAGCATCTGGATCAAATGGGGTATCTAATTCTATCTTACTCTTCAGGGAAGTTGAGAGGGAAAAACCAATGAATGAGGTCAGGTAGGGAGTACAAAAAGGGAGGGAAAGAGAAGGGGGAGGAAATTTAATATACCATAAAGAAAAATAAGAGGGGAATAAGAAAGGAGGAGTGGGAAGGGAAGTAAAATAAGGGTGGGGAATAGGGGGACTTATTAAAAGCAAAACACTAATGTAGAAGGAAATAGTGAAAGAAGAAAGGGCAGGACTAGGAGAGGAAATCATAGCTCTGAATGAGAATGGGATGAAATGACTCATACAATGGAAGCAAATAGCAAAGAGGATTAGAAACCAAAACCCTACTAAGTGTTGTCTACAAGAAACACACATGAAGCAGGTAGACACACAAAGGGTAAAAGCAAAAGGCTGGAACAAAATCTATGGGGCATCAACTAAGAAAAAGAAGTCAGGAGTACCATTGATGATATCTGACAAAGCCAAAGTAAAAATAGATCTGATTAAAAGAGATAGGGAAGGTAATTACATTTTGATAAAAAGCAGTATAGACAATGAGGAAATATCAGTACTCAACATATCTGCACTAAATGGTATAGCATTCAAATTTTTAAAGGAGAAAATATTGGAGCTTAAGGAGGAAATAAACAATAAAACTATAATAGTGGGAGACCTGAACCTTCCTCTATCAGATCTAGATAAATCAAACCAAAAATAAATAAGAGGTAAGAGATGTGAGTGAAATGTTAGAAAAGTTAAAGTTAATAGATATATGGAGAAAAATAAATAAAAACAAAAAAGAATATAACTTCTTTTCAGCAGCTCATGGTGCATGCACAAAGACTGACCATGTACTAGGACATAAAAACATGGCAAACAACTGCAAAAAAGCAGAAATAATAAATGCAACCTTTTCAGATCATAATGCAATAAAAATAATAATTAGTAAGGGCACATGGATAGGCAAATCAAAAAGTAATTGGAAATTAAATAATATGATTCTCCAAAATTGGTTCATTAAAGAACAAACAATAGAAACAATAACTTAATGAAGAGAATCACAATGAGGAGACATCATATCAAAAATCTATGGGATGGAGGCAAAGCAGTACTCAGAAGGAAATGCATATCCCTGAGTACATATATTAACAAATCAGAGAGGGAAGAGGTCAATGAATTGGGCATGCAAATTAAAAAATTAGAAAGAGAATAAATTAAAAATCTTCAGATAAAAACCAAATTTAAAATCCTAAAAATTAAAGGAGAAATTAATAAAATTGAAAGTAAAAGAACTATTGAATTAATCAATAAAACTGGAAGCTAGAAAACTAGAAGTTTTGAAAAAATCAAATAAAATAGATAAAATCCTGGTTAATCTAATAAAAAAGGAAAAAAATAATCAAATTAACAGTATCAAAGAAGAAAAGGGTGACCACATCTTTAATGAAGAGGAAATTAAGGTAATTATTAAGAACTTCTTTGCCCAATTATATGGCAAAAAATATAGCAACCTAGGTGATATGGATGAATATTTACAAAAATATAAATTGCCTACATTAACAGAAGAAATAAAATGCTTAAATAATCTCATATGAAAAAAGAAATTGAAGTCATGAAAGAACTCCCTAAGGAAAAATCGCTAGGGTCAGATAGATTCACAGGTGAATTCTAGCAAACATTTAAAGAACAAGTAATCTCATTATACAAACTATTTGACAAAATAAGCAAGGAAGGAGTTCTACCAAATTCCTTTTATGACAAAAATATGGTATTGATTCTAAAGCCAGGCAGATCAAAAACAGAGAAAGAAAACTACAGACCAATCTCCTTAATGAACATAGATGAAAAATCTTAAATTGAATACTAACAAAAAGACTCCAGCAAGTGATAATGAGAGTTATTCATTATGATCAGGTGGGATTTATGCCAGGAATGCAAGGATGGTTTAATATTAGGAAAATCATCCACATAATTGACCATATCAACAAGCTAACCTACAGAAATCACATGATTATCTCAATAGATGCAGAAAAAACCTTTGACAAAATACAACACTCATTCCCTTTAAAAACATCATAAAGTACAGGAATAGAAGGGCCTTTCCTAAAAATAATAAATAGCATATATTTAAAACCATCATCAAGCATCATCTGCAATGGGGATAAATTAGAAGCTTTCCCAATAAGATCAGGAGTGAAATAAGGATGCCTATTGTCGCATCTATTATTTAACATTGTACTAGAAACACTATCACTCTTTGTGGATGATATGATGGTTTATTTAAAGAATCCTAAAGAATCAACTAAAAAGCTACTGGAAATAATCAGCAATGTTAGCAAAGTTGCAGGGTACAAATTAAATGAAATTAAAAGGTTTTTGTACAAACAAAACCAATGCAACCAAGGGGGCAGCTGGGTAGCTCAGTGGATTGAGAGCCAGGACTAGAGAGGGGAGGTCCTAGGTTCAAATCCGGCCTCAAACACTTCCCAGCTGTGTGACCCTGGGCAAGTCACTTGACCCCCATTGCCTAACCTTACCACTCTTCCACCTATAAATCAATACACAGAAGTTAAAAGTTTAAAATAAAAAAAAGAAAAAGAAAAAGAAACAAGACAAAACAAAACAATACAACCAGAATTAGAAGGGAAGCAACAAATTGGGGGGAAAATCTTTATAACAAAAACCACTGACAAAAGTCTAATTACTCAAATTTATAAGGAGCTAAATCAATTGTACAATAAATGAGCCATTCCCCAATTGACAAATGGATAAGGGACAAGAATAGGCAGTTTTCAGATAAAGAAATAAAAACTATCAATAAGCACATGAAAAAGTATTCTAAATCTCTTATAATTACAGAAATGCAAAACAAAACAATTCTGAGGTACCACCTCTCACCTAGCTGATTGGTTAATATGACAGCAAAGGAAAATAATAAATATTGGAGGGGATGTGGCTATTTTGTGATATTAATGCATTGCTGGTGGAGTTGTGAATTGATCCAACCCTCCTGGATGGCAATTTGTAACTATGTCCAAAGGACTTTAAAGGACTGCCTACCCTTTGATCCACCCATACCACCGTTGGGTTTATACCCCAAAGAAATAATAAGGAAAAAGATTTGTACAAACATATTCATCACCACACTCTTTGTGGTGGCAAAAAATTGGAAAATGATGGGATGTCCTTCAATTGGAGAATGGCTGAACAAATTGTGATATCTGTTGGTGATGGAATACTATTGTGCTCAAAAGAATAATGAATTGGAGGAATTCTATGTGAACTGGAATGACCTCCAGGAATTGATGCAGAGTGAAAGGAGCAGAGCCAGGAGTACATTGTACAGAGGCTGATACACTGTGGTAAAATCGAATGTAATGGACTTCTGTATTAGCAGCAATGCAATGATCCAGGACAATTCTATGAGAGTCTTAAGAGAAAGAATGCCATCCACATCCAGAGAAAGAACTGTGGGAGTAGAAACACAGAAGAAAAACAATTGCTTGATGGCATGGTTCAATGGGAATATGATTGGGATGTAAACTCTAAGCAATCAACCTAGTGCAGTGATGGGCAAACTTTTAAAGAGGGGGCCAAAGGAAAGGAAACGTTCGTCTGTCAGTCTTTTTCTAAGGCAACTCTTTCGAAGTTTCAGTTGTATTTTATCTTACTCATTATATTCATCAGATTAGGAATAATGTCTCAGGGCCAGATAGAACATTTCAGGGGGCCACATCTGGCCCCAGGCCATAGTTTGCCCATCACTGCCCTAGTACAAATATTAATAATATGGATATAGGTCTTGATCAATGATACATGTAAAACCCAGTGTAATTGCTCATTGGCTACATGAGAGGATGAGAGAAGGGGAGGGAAAGAACATGAATCATGTAACCATGGGAAAATATTCTTAATTAAATAATTAAACTTTAAAAAAAAGAAAGAAATCCAGGGGCAAGACAGAAGTCAGGACTACCAGTGATGGCCCTTGATGCAATGGATGAGCTTGGTGTCTTTGATGTTTGATCCAGTTCTAAGTACTCCACAGCATCTGCTTTCACTGCCTTCATGGCTTATGGCTATTGGAACAAATTGTTCTCACCCTCCCTTTTTGCCAGGGGCAGTCTTCACATGCTTGAGGTAGACATCCCCTAACTCAGCAACTGGGTTTTAAATCTGTCTATTACCCTTAGTCTGATTTAGCCAACTCTATCTAAAATAAAGCACCAACCTCTCAAGTGTATCTACCCACAACTGGTGAACTGTGAGTCAAGCTATAACTAGGAGTAAAAGATATAATGCAATCTTGGAAGTCAGATGCCAAGAAAATTAAGCCCTGATTCAGATTTCTTCCTGACTGGTTCTCAACTGGCTGCTAGATGGCTAGGCTTCTACAGTGACCAAAATAATGATAATTCATGGCCAACAAAATATTCCCAGATCCTTAGAAGGGAATAAAATTGTCCCTTTTTCCCTAGCAGTGTAGATATTTTACCCAAAGCAATAACAATGAAAAATTTCTCTGGAAATCACTGTAGAAGGTAGAGGTGAGTGGCAAATAGGTGAGAAGACAGAGGGAGGAAAGGAAAGCACAAATTGGCAATAATGATAAAAGAGATTATAGAAAGACACACTAGTGAACTGTTCGTGGGAATTCAAATTGATCCAATCAACTTTTACCAAAGTAATTTGGAATTATGCAAACAAGTGACTAAAATGCCTATAACATTTGAACTAAAGATCTCATTGCTAGATATTAAATCACAAGAAGGTCAAAGACAGAAAGAAGGGATCCATATGTACTAAATTTTCACTATAACATCTTGTAGTAGCAAAGAACTAAAAATATATTGGGTTTTCATCAACTGCGGAATGGTTTTGTATTCTCTATGCACTATATATAAATATAATTGAATAGTATCTTATTATTAGAAATAACGAATATGAACAGTTCAAAGAAACACAGGAAAACTCATATCAACTGAGACAAAGTAAAGTATGAACCATCAGGAAAGCAAAAGCAAAAAATGAATAATGTTAAATTAATAATAAAATAGTTAACATCTATCTAGGCTTTATTATGTGTCTGACAGTATGCTAAAGTTTTACAATTGCTATCTCATTTGATTCTCTCAACAACCTAGCAATCTGGGTGCTATTGTTATCCCTATTTTGCTGCTGAAGAAACTGAGGCAGAGGTTAAATGACTTGTCCAAGGTCATAGCTGGTAAGTGTCTACAACTAGATTTAAACTCATATCTTTAACTACAGGCCTAACACTCTACCCACTGCACCAAGTTGGCTCTGGAGAAAGGTTGAAAAAGGCTGAATATGGAATATTGAATAATCTGCCCAACATATTTGGTGTATTGTTTGGTTTTGCTGAACCTTTTTGTTTTTATTTTTCTGTTTTAATCTTTGTTAAAAGGAGAGGCTCAATGGGTGGGAGAGAGGATGATAAATTATCAAATTAACATGATACAAAAATAAAGTTCATCGATTAAAAATTTAAACAAAATAAGTTAATATAGAAGATAATAATGTATGATAGTCATTTTTTTCAGGAATTAAGACCACATGTACAATGTGCTTTTATATATTCCCTAATACTAAATCTTTACTGAATATCTATAAAACTAAGAATTAGTCTGAGGCCAAACAATTTTGTGATGTTAAGACATTAATCCTGGCTCTCATCAATATTTCCTCTGGCTTACTTCCTTAAAACTTAAGCCAATTCAAACTTATTTTTCAAGCTGTACATTTTCTCAATATCTCAGATAAAAGTATTCAAGAAGACAACCACAAAAGCTATTTGGTTATTGAAAATATTTGCATATATTTTCAGTATGGAAAAAAATTTGCTCCTAAGTTCAAACCTAAAAGCATTAAATACAAAGAGACTTTTAGATAAGAATTAGTAGAAACATACACTTTCCTTCTTCTTTACTTTAGGTCTAGAATTTGAAGTTCGGTTATTTGTGTTAACATTTCATTTTTATTACTTTTCTCAATAGAATCAAAATGAAAAAAGCTGCAACAGATTTCTTTTCATCTTTCATTATGTACATGCACAAATTTATTGTGCCTTATTTTTAGTCCAAATGATTTCATCAGTACAGTAAAGTCAGTGTGATATCCCTTCACTGATAGAGACTGACATCTTCTCTGTAACTTATTGCCTTAGAAAATTGTTTGGCATACAGAGATTAGAAATGATTTGCCCATGATCACATGGCTACTATATATCAAAGGTAAGATTCCAATTCAGGTCTTTCTGAATCCAAGGATGGCTTGTCATGTACATATAAGCACGTTGCTTCTCAAATTTCAGGAATTCTAGAAGGTCTATGGATTATATAAATGACATTTTAAAGAGGAAGGAAATTATTCTAATAATTATAATTATAACAATAATTAATTCACAATAAGCTTAGGTGGGCATCAAGGTAATCCAGAGGAAAGAGTGCTGGGACTGAAGTCAAGAAGACTCATCTTTGTGAGTTCAATTCTTGTTTTAGACACTTACTAATTGTGTGACTTTGAGCAAGTTGTTTAATCCTGTTTGCATCAGTTTCCTCATCTTGAAAATGTGCTGCAGAAGGAAATGGCAAACTCCTTCAGAGTCTCTCTCTTCTGGATCCTTATAGCAATTGAAATTTTCAAGAGATAGTATTTCTTAATTTTAAATTAATGTATTAATTGACTGATTGAGACATCCTAAACAGGATAGCTGACTCTCTCCACAATTCAAAAAGGCACAAAAGAGAGCTTCCCAGCTTTGCTATAGGTTTATATACCAATGATGAGCTCACCACTCAATCCTTCCCCTCCAAGTGCCAAGACATTTCTGATTGGTAAATACTTACTGAGGAGATGGACTTGGAGACCTCAGCTCTTCTCTCATTACTTCATCTCAGGAAGAGGTGAACTCTTGTCCATAGAAGGAGGATGTTAGCACACCCTTTCCTCCCTGCCACAAGGCTGGGCCAATATACCTTAAGTCATTCCAACATGGCTGCTAGAAGTTGCAGATTTCCCATAACTTTTTCAAGTGGACCAGGGTTCACCTTAATACTTTTATCTTTTTAAATTTTTTAACAAAAGAAGGGAGGTCCAAACACCATTTCAAAGCCCTGGGGGGATCAGACTGTTTTGAGGGAGAAAGGAGTGGGAGGGTTAAAAGCAAATTTATTTCACAAAAATATGCCAATTTAATATTAACTTTTCATACTCCAAATGGGATCGCAAAGGATCAGACATGACTAACATGACTGCATAACAATACCATTAACAACAAAGCCTAGGAATAGATAAAAACCTATATGTTTTCCTCCTCTGAGGCTTTAGGGAAGTTTCTTTCAGAAGAAAAGTTATGAGTACAATCAAAATTGCTCTGAGCTCCCAGTTGGGAATATTTTAGTCACAATTTTGGTCCTCTGCTTTAAATTACATTTATATATGTCTCTAGTCAAATACTGGCCTCTTTCTGATTAATAATAGCAACAACAATATTTATATAGGTCATCTCATTTTATTTGATTCAAAAGATTCAGGTAGCCAGAAACATTTATCTATCAAAACAATACATTATATGTGAGTATTGAAGCAATGGATAATGGGTAGACAGTCACTGGGAGGGAAAATTGGGAACTTTCTAGGAACTTCAATCAGTCTTTGATTGAGTACAATTCTAGTCTTCTGCTCTGAGATGCCTGTAAAATTAATATTCCTCTTCAATATCTCCTTACTCTATCATACCTCAGTTGTACCATCTCATTTCTTTTCACCTGTTATTCAGTGGGCTGCTGGTTCTTACAGGTTTAGCTCTATATGACCCCCCTGCTTGTTCTCCACTTTTAGAGTCTCAAAATATGTTTCTAAGATAGCTTCTCCTTCTTATTCAAATTCCTCAGAACATAACCAAGCCTCTTTCTCTTAAGCAGTGGCTTTGATTTATTCAAGGAGGTATTGTAATTCAGGCAATATGAATTAGTTAAATATGTTACTTCATCTTCTGTCTCAGTAGATTTCAGTAGGCTGTTGGCCATGTCTGAAATTCATTCATTCCTCACCTCCTCCTCTCAGAATCCTTATCTTCCCTTATATTTGTTTCTATTCAGATGCTATGTCTTTCATCAGGTTTTCTTGGCCATCTGCCCCCATCATACAATTTTGAGCACTGCCTCCCATTACCATTTTTCTTTGCCACATTTGTGGGTATACATATTATACTCCTCTTCCCATCCAAATTTGAGTTCTTTATGGCTGAACAAAATATGTTTTCTGAATGAAATGGAAATCCATTCCATGTAAAGAAAATGATGATTGACAAATTGAGAAATATGCAAAGGTGAAAGCAACTAGGTGGCACAGTGGATAAGAAAATGGAGTTGGAGTCAAGAAGTCTCATCTTCATGAATTCAAATCCTCAGATACTGACTAGCTTTATTATCCCAGGCAAGTCACTTAATGCTGTTTGCCTCTGTTTCCTCTTCTATAAAATGAGCTGAAGAAGGAAATGGCAAATTACCTCAGTATCTTTCCTAGGGAAACCCCCAAAGGGGTCACAGAATGTCAAGCATTACTGAGCAACAAATGCAAAGGTTGTTCTGTTTTGTTTCAATAAATAAATGTAGAGTTAAAGGAGCAGAACCAGAAGAACTGATCCAATGCCCACAATATTAACATAACAGGAAACAACTTTAAAAAAACTTCATATCTTTGACCCAAGTAACAACTTTTCATGACTACAAAAGATTGTTGAGGAAACCATCTCCTAGCAGGTAAATGATAGACTAGATGTACAGAACCGGATGCCCATTCAAAGATGTAATAAATATGCTGATTGTTGGCTTGATTTTATGTATTTGTATATACATAGGGAGGGATTATATTGTGAGAAGAAGGTGATGAATTAGTGATTAGTGGTTAACATTAAAACATTTCAAAATAATACTTCAAAATGCATAGATAAAAAAAATAGCTGTGAAAGTCTTCACGGCTATAATTAATGCAATAACTAATTACAATCCAAAAGGTGATGACATGCTTTGTAAAGACTGAACAGGTTAGAGGTATAGAAAGAAATAAATGTCTTTTGGTTACAGCCAAGCTGTGGACTTGTTTTGCTTGAATGTGCTTATTTGTTGAAAAAGATTTTTGCTGGGAGGAGTGTGGTGAGGTGGATTTAAGGTAAGCAGTGAGAAGCATTGATATTGATAAAAAAGAAAGAAGAAAAAAGAGTGTCAATGGATTATTTTATAAATATTTCAGAGAAGAGCAAAAGAAATTTTAGACCATGACAGAGATAAGCAGAGCAGTTGTAAATAGCATGTTGAATTTTAAACATATTTTCAAAAGACTATACATAATGGAGATTCAAGGTTTCATATATAGTTTTCTTTATTATTTGTACAAAGAAAGATTCATGTTTATTGATGTTTTTCAAATTCACAATAATAAAAAGGAAAAATTTTAAAGGAAAGAGCAAATGTTCCAAATTTTAAAAATTAATGTAAACTGCACAGAATAAAACCAAGAAAAGCAAAATGGGATACAAAAAGGGAAAGAAAGGGGTCTTATATATATATTTACATATTTGTATGTAACAAATATATATTTTATAATAATATATTCTATATAATGCATATATATGTATATATATATATACATATATATGTAGTTCAGTTGTTTCTGTCATATCCAACTCTATGATTCATTTGGGAATTTTTTGACAAAGATACTAGAATGGTTTGCTATTCCCTTCTCCAAATCATTTTACAGAGGAAGCAACTAAGGCAAACAGGGTTGGATGATTTGCCCAGGGTCACATGCTAGTGTCTGAGGCCAGAATTGAACTTTAGAAAATGGGTCTTCCCGACTCTGAGCTCAGTACTCATGAAGTCTCATAATATGTAAGACATAAAATATGTGAGTGTATGTATGTGTGTATACTTGTACATATGTGTGTACTGTCAAGAGTTAACAGGTTTCTAATGGCTTTATGATATTTAGAATTGCCGTGGAACATCAGGATCAGCCTGATAGACAATAAATACCATGCTCTGGAAATAGCTTTGCAATGTTCCTGACCACCAGAAAAGATCAGAGTGCCCTGAACAGTGTTGTGCTTCCCTCCATCTTATCAGAGGCACATCCTGGTTTACATTCCAAGTGGTTGGCCGTGTATTGCCTATTGCTGGGCAGAATTTCTCCCTTTTTGCCCAATACCAGAAGACCCATTCCTCCTCCTTAAAACACTACAAAAGTTGAATCTTCTCCTTCTCAGAGCTTGAGTCTATTCCATCCCTATCCATTTGTGTGTGACTTCTCTGTCTCAATGGAAATGAACATTGTTACTGCAGTTGTTCACCTGGTTGGTTTATTAGAGAAATGTAACTGTTTCTTATTATTTCAAAGATTGATAGTATATACACATACATATATGTATACTTATATATTTTATATAGAGTATATAATATATATATTATAATGTGATATATGGCATAGTATATATAAATATATCCTACATATACACTACAACATACATATATATGGAATATATAGACTATAATGTTTATATAGTATATATCATTAGATTTGTATATATTACCTGTGCTTTATGTAACAGTTCATGTTCGTGTTTATTCCTATCCTCTTAATTGTTCTTTGAATTTTTAAATATTTGTTTAATTACATTCACAATAATAATTTTTTTAACAATTACATGCAGTAACAAATTTCCACATAAACTTTCTGAAGTTATATAATCCAAATTGTTTCCCTTCCTTCCTTCCCTCCCCCTCTTTCCAGAACTGGTGAGCAAATCAATTTGCATTATACATGTATTATCATTCAGAACATACTTTAATTAATCAATTACTTTTTACACTCAAAATAATACAAAAATTTTTTTTTAATTTTTTTTTTTTATTTTAAACCCTTAACTTCTGTGTATTGACTTATAGTTGGAAGAGTGGTAAGGGTAGGCAATGGGGGTCAAGTGACTTGCCCAGGGTCACACAGCTGGGAAGTGTCTGAGGCCAGATTTGAACCTAGGACCTCCCGTCTCTAGGCCTGGCTCTCAATCCACTGAGCTACCCAGCTGCCCCAAAATAATACAAAAATTTTTAAAAATAGTTAAAATCTTTTATCTTGGAAAAGTTAAGTTCCTTGAAATCAAAGACTATTCTATAATCATCTCTGTAAGCCTAGTGCTCTCTGCGGAAATAGATGTCTAATACAAGTTTGCTGAATTGAATTATCTTCACGCTTGAGGATGAAGCTGCTATGGAAGTTACTATGGAGAAACCATATTGGAGCCTTTCTTGATATTTAAGTAATGTCAGGTATCAAGTAGGAATTTTAGTCATAGGACACAGTGGTGGATTTGTTCAGGGAGTATACCAGGGACCATGAAGTCTGAATCTCAGGCATTCTGATTCCACAGCCTCCAAGCTGTGAATGCTAGTCTTAACCTAAAGTTTTCTGATGTGTAAAACAACAATTGAAATACTCAGAAAAAAGAAATTTAGAATACAGAACAGGGGACCACAAACCATGGCCCTGGAGTCAAATCTGAAGCATTCTTTATTTACAAGCCATTGAAAAGCTGGTGGCAGGCCAGATTTTGCCCATGTACTACAGTTTGCCAACAACTGATCCAAAAGGGTTTACTTATAAGAAAGAATGCCAAATGTGGAAAGATTGAATAAGGGCAGGGAATATTGTGCATTGTACCAGGAGAAAGAACTGGCAGTAATTGGATGATCTATAGAAAAGTCAATCTAAACTGAAAAGAAGCAGAATTCTAACAGACAATGATTCTAAAACCCTGGAACAAACAATAGTAGCCCTAGGCAAAATTGCTAATAGATGCCCTATTATCTGAGGTCTGACATCCCTGCCTCAAGGGCCTAAAACTGTCCTCCAAAGGCTTCAGTACTCAAACACTTTTCAAAACTTTCACTCAGATTGGAACCTCAGGTTACAAAGTGGCCACACAGTGCTTCTCACTATTTTACTTTCTCCAAATTATTGAAACATATCCTTCCTGCAGCTCTTGCCCTCAGGGCAGCTCTCACAGCCTTCCAAAATAATAAGTAGTTAATCTGATGAATTAGTCTATGTGCTAAAGGCAAAAGACTGGTAGAGATCAGGAATCCCTATCATCTTCTGGGTAAAATATGTGCATTAAAAGGGTACATTAAAGGGATTAAGGTAAACAATTTAAGTAATAACAATGTAAAGACAGCCAGGGATCAAAGAAAAACCCAGCCATATTCCCAAAGACTGTGATAAAAGATTATTTAGCTCTAAGGTTTAAGAGCATCTAGGTGATATAGGAGCCTGGAGTCAAGAAATTGTTGTTGTTCAGTCATTTTTTCAATACTGTCTGACTCTTCCTGACTAATTTGGAGTTTTCATGACAAAGATACTAGAGAAGTTTGCCATTTCCTCCTCTAGCTCATTTTACAGATGAGGAAAATGAAGCAAACAGGATTAAGGGATTTACCCAGAATCACACAGCTGTAATTGTCAGAGGTCACATTTAAACTGGGGATAATGAGTCCTCCTGACTCCAGACACAACAGTCTAGCCACTCTTCCACCTAGCTGCCCTAGAGTTATGTTAAGAGGATCTGAATTCAAATTTGACCCCAGACTCTTACCCTGGGCAAGAACTTAATTTGTTTTTGTCTTTGTTTCTCATCTGCAAAATGGGGACACATCAGAGAAGGAAATGGAAAACCACCCCAGTGTTTTTGCCAAGAAAATCCCATGAATGATTACTTGAGTACATGAAGAGTCTGCCATAACTGATCAGCAAAAGATCGATAAGAATCCTCAATAAATATCATCTTGTTTGATCTTAATGACAGTCCTGGAAAGGTAACCTTCTTTATAGATGAGAAAAATGAAGAAAATGAAAGTCAAGTGGTTTGTTCAAGGTCAAACCACTATGAAGAGTCTATGGAAGAATTTGAACTTCATTTCCTAGATATGTACAGATTTATAAAACTTGGCCACTGAGCCATGCATAAAGGAAAAACTTGTGTCACTATTGGAAAATAAGCTCAAAAAGAATTCTTGTAAAAGGGTTAAGCCAGTGGACTCAAATGAAAATGGATCCCTACAATCTCTTGGCTTAGAAAGTCACAAATTACTATCATCTATGTTTTTCCCTATTTCCATGTATTTTGTTATATATTTCCCAAATACATTTTAATCTGATTCAGACCAAACTCAGGAGTTTTGCCATGTGGCCCCTGCTTTGAATTTAATACCTCTGGGCTAAAACATCAAAATGAGTACCATAAGGAAAAGAAGAAAAAAATCCATCTCTGCATTTACATAATCGGTGAGATCTTAGGCAGGTAATAACTTTCTATTTTAGAAGAAAGTATTTTAATGGAGTCCAACATTTTAACAAATTACTGTACCATGTAACAAGCAGTCCTTCAGTACAGTAAAAAGAAGTCCTCAGCTCCTGGGACACTATTATTCTTTTCACTCTGGGGCCAAAACAACTAATCAAGGAATCAGAAATCCATTTTGGTCTTTCATCTCATCATTCTTTTCATCTACTTAACCTTATCACTACTCAGGTCACATTATATACCATGGTCCTCGGTGGCATGAGAGTCATAAGAAGCCTAGGTCCAAATCCCACCTTGTAAGCCAAACACTGAATAACTATATAACCATGGAAAGGGGATGGCTAGTTGTCACAACTGATAAAACTATAGGTCTAGAGTCAGGAAGACTCATGTCCCTAAGTTCAACATTTACTAGCTGTGTGACCATGAGCAAGTCCCTCAAGACATTTAACCATAATTGCCTCAAATTCCTCATCTGTAAAATGAGCTGAAGAAGGAAATGGCAAATCATTCCAGTATCTTTGCCAAGAAAACACCAATGGGGTCACAAAGAGTAGAATACAACTAAAATAACTGAATAGCAACCATGCCTTCCTAATCTCTAAAATAAGAAAAATACTCCATAGGCTTGCTGGGAAGATCAAAAGAAATTATTTATGTAAAGCATTTGACCAACCTAAAAGCTGGCAAGAAAGGTCATTGGTTGTCATGTAAATGCATCTTGCTCATGTTTGGGCAAGACACATTACATTATGCTCCACAAAGAGAATAAGAGTTATATAGAACTCTTGAGGTTTGCAAAATGCATATGTTATCTCATTTGATCCTTACAACAACCCAATGGGGTAGATGCTGTGATATTGAAAATTTAGGGATCCTTGAACTTATTTTGAGGTCCCTGGTCTAAACTTCCTGTGGACATTTAGATCTCTTACAAACTACATTTCCCATGATTCAACAGCCTTCCTGTCCTTACATGGTGATGTAAACCAATGTAAACAGAAGTTTAAATAGGGGGATTAGGATTGGTACTTCCTCTTTTCCTGCTGAACAAGCCAGGTATACAGAGGTAATGGCGGACAGCATTTGAATTAGCTCTTATCAGGCACGTGGCTTAATTACCAATATGGATTAAAATAAAACCCTATTATTTTTTTAACATTTATTAATAATCATTTTTAACATGGTTACATGATTCATGCTCCTACTTTCCCCCTCACCCCCTGCACTCCCCCCACCCATGGCCAACGCACATTTCCACTGGTTTTGTCATGTGTCCTTGATCAAGACCTATTTCCAAATTGTTGGTGGTTGCATTGGTGTGGTAGTTTCGAGTCCACAACCTCAGTCATGTCTACCCCGACCCATGCGTTCAAGCAGTTGCTTTTCTTATATGTTTCCTCTCCTGCAGTCCTTCCTCTGAATGTGGGCAGCGTTCTTTACCATACATCCCTCAGAGGTGTCCTGGGTCATTGCATTGCTTCTGGTACAGAAGCCCATTACATTCGATTTTACCACAGTATATCAGTCTCTGTGTACAATGTTCTTCTGGCTCTGCTCCTTTCACTCTGCATCAGTTCCTGGAGGTCTCTCCAGTTC
>NC_058134.1:59443303-59452905 GCF_016433145.1 Gracilinanus agilis | reverse complement strand
TGTTCATTAGGGAGATTGGTCTGTAGTTTTCTTTCTCTGTTTTTGATCTCCCTGGCTTTGGAATCAGTACCATATTTGTGTCATAAAAGGAATTTGGTAGGACTCCTTCTTTGCTTATCATATCAAATAATTTGTATAGTATTGGGATTAGTTGCTCTTTGAATATCTGATAGAATTCACTTACCCTATTATTTTTTGATGCAATTATTATTCCCATATTACAGATGAGGAAATTGAGGCTGAGGGAAGAGATTTACCAAGGGTTGCATAATCAACATATAAAACAAGATTCAACCTCATCTTCAAGACTCTAAGTAAAGTACACTATCCATTGAGCATCCCTAGCTGCATATAAAACAATATAAAAAGAAGGCCTTGAATAAATGCTGAATATCTCTTGATATTGAACTCAATCCTGCTCTTTTAATGCAGCTCCAAGGGAGTCCAAGGAATGTGTAAGAGCAATTTTTCCTCTATCAAAGTCTTAATTTGATTTCTCTTTCATCTTTCTCTCATTCCTCCCATACCTGTGCTATGGATTGACTGGTTTAATGATTCAAGAAAATGTCAGTATTTATCCATGAGAAAAATATTTGGAGCAACAGTTCTAGTGGCCTCAGAGAATTAATACATTTTCCAAGAAGGCAAGGTATAAGTTAAGAGCTAAGAAATGCTAGCTCAAAAGCAATCTCTGATGCCCAACTTAATTGTGAAAATCTTGCCAGGATGTCTAATTTGTCCAATGAAACTACAGTTCTATTCATCAGTGTGTTCTAAAATTGAGAGACACAACACAATTGGTGAACCTGTCTGAAGAGCTAACCCAATGCATGCCTCATATCTTAAGTAAAGGCTTCCTATCCATATATTTCACTGTGAAATTAATACCTTTTGTTATAGGGGAAAAGGTTTGTACAAAAATATTTATAGCTGCATTCTTTGTGGTCGCAAAAACCTGGAAAATGAGGGGATGCCCCTCAATTGAGGAATGGTTGTATAAATCATGGTATCTGTTGGTGATGGAATATTATTGTGCTCAAAGGAATAATGAACTGGAGGAATTCCACGTGAACTGGAATGACCTCCAGGAATTGATGCAGAATAAAAGAAGCAGAGCCAGAAGAACATTGTACACAGAGACAAATACACTGTGATAAAATTGAATGTAACGGACTTCTCTACTAGCAATAATGCAATGATCCAAGACAACTATGATGGACCATAGAAGGAAAGCTATCCACATTCAGGGGAAGAACTGTGGGAGTAGAAACACAGAAGAAAAACAACTGCCTGATCACATGGGAGTATGGGGATATAATTAGGGATACTGACTCAAAATGAGCACCCTAGTGCAAATATCAATAATATGGAAATAGGTCTTGATCAATGACACATGTAAAACCCATTGGAATTGTGTATTGGCTATGGGAGGAGGTGGGAGGAGGGGAGGGATAGAACATGAATCCTATAACCAATGGGAAATGCTCTAAATTAATTAATTAATTAAAATTTTAAATTAAAAAACAACAAAAAAAGAAATTAAAGATTTCAGAGCTCAGGTAGTTATAAGAAATAGCAGGGGGTAGGGGTGAGAAGGTATTCTGACAATAGATTGAAGAAAGAGAGAATTCATAGAATTTGTAATGGACTGTGGAGTGATCAGCACTAAGGAGGTATTTAATGAAAGCTTCTTTATGTTTCACTCATTGATATGCAAGATGGACCATAGATTTGGACCATTCATGTGTGTGGTAAGAGGGAGAGGGATTGAAGCCTGGAATTAAAAGAATAAGTCAAGAAACCAAGTCTAGAGACTGGATACTAAATGGGTAGGAGGTTAAGTTATTAGATTTCTAAGAAGTTTGCAGAAATAGTTTTTGAGATTAGTAGGAGGAATAAATAAAGGAACAAATTCTGCCTGATTCTTGGATAGGAGACTAGTACTGAGGCTCTATAGCAGAAGACCAGAATATAAGAATTTGAAGTTGATAGGGTTGTTCAGGGTATAGGGTGCTGTGCCTGGAGTCAGAAAGACTTCAGCCATTTACTAGTTGTATGACTCTGGGCAAGTCACTTAGCTCTACTTACCTCAGTTTCCTCATCTAAAAAATGTCCTTTAGAAGAAAATGGCAAACCATTCCAGTATGTTTGCCAAGAAAATTTCCAGTGGAGGGGTAAAGAATTGGATATGACTGAAAAACAACAAAGGAAAAATGAATTGAGTAGAAATAAAAGATCTCCCTCTTCTGCTTTTTTCATCAGTCAGTGACTCATGTTATTGATTAGACTCCCCTTCTTTCTTTTCCCTTTTCCCTTCTCCTTTTTTTCTTTGTCCTATTCTTACCTATATCTCTCTCTCCTTTCCCTTCCTTCTCTTGATTCCCTTTTTTCTTTTTTTCTTTTTCTCTCACTCTGTGCCTCAACAGGGCATAGAATGGAATTAAAGGACTTTTAAATTTTGTTTTTTGAATAAATTTTTATGTTTCCTTCCCTTTCTTTAAAAAATGAGAGGAATTGAAAGTTTTATATTTCTTTCCTTCCCATCAGTAAAAGAAAGCAAGTTGCTTTTGACCAGTCTGTGGCATTTTGGAGGGAAATCAATGATTCTCAAGTAGAATAATAATCCACATAAAATTAATCTGTCCAGGACCTGAACAAATTTTATTTCACTTCAAAAGGAAGTTCTCCTGAGTCAGAACAAGGTTTTCAATTCTATATTGTTTCTAATGAAGAGAAAAAAATCTCTCAGATTTCTGGGAAAAGCAAATTTGGGGGAAACAATCCTTGCATCATTCTTTTTATTCTAGGCACTACACATAAAAACAAAGTGACAGAGAATAAAATTGAGCTCATACCATCTACACCCACCAACAACTCAATTATGACAAGCTAACAAAAACAGTACAGGGGAAAAGTAATGAAATTCCAACAACAGGAAAAACATCATGCCGTATTTTATTTTGGTGATATTGGGCAAGCTGTGCAATGTGTCAGCAGTGTCAAAAGGCCAGATTGGAAGAAATCATGTAAAAACCGTGTACACAATATTAATGGCTGCTCTTTTATTGAGCAGACCTACTTGGAAGAGTACTTTAAAAATATATTTGCCAGTGTACTCATCTTAGTGATTTGTCATTAATCATTTAGCGAAGCAAAGAAATGGTCAGAAAAACTTCTATTCCCACCAGGAACATCTTCAAAAACATAATAGAGAAAATTCTCCCTGTATTATTCTCCTGTAACATTCAGAAGCAAGGTTAGGAGGAAGAGTCAAAAACTCCAGGCATCAGAAGAGAAAGAAGCCCAAATCATGGCCTGTGGAGGAAAGAAAAATGAACAGCTAGAGCATATCAACTCTAGAGACTAGGGAAATAGATGTCAGTCAAGAGAATGTCAAGGAAATATTATGGACTCATCCCTCTTGAGCTCATAGTTGTTACCAAAAGCATTGCACTAGAAAATCTAATATTTCAAATCCACTGGGTTTCTTAAGTTCTGACCTTCTGGGAACCTTTCCTATACTTGTGAGAATATACAGTTGATAGGAGCTATAAAAAGGTACATCTGTACCCAAGTCAAGGACCAGAGACCTTGCCTAGAACAAAGCTTGGTTGAGCTTTGGGAGATACTGCCCAATGGTCAGGAGACAGAGACTCTGGGATAAATACAATAATAGTTAACTTTTAAATAAATATTTTAAGTTTTTTTGTTTTTTTTTAATTTTAAACCCTTAACTTCTATGTATTGACTTATAGGTGGAAGAATGATAAGGGTAGGCAATGGGGGTCAAGTGACTTGCCCAGGGTCACACAGCTGGGAAGTGTCTGAGGCCAGATTCGAACCTAGGACCTTCCGTCTCTAGGCCTGACTCTCACTCCACTGAGCTACCCAGCTGCCCCCTATTTTAAGTTTTTTTTAAACATTTATTAATATTCATTTTTAACATGGTTACATGATTCATGCTCCTACTTTTCCCTTCACCCCCCGCATTACCCCCACCCATGGCCAACGCACATTTCCACTGGTTTTAACATGTGTCATTGATCAAGACCTATTTCCAAATTGTTGTTAGTTGCATTGGTGTGGTAGTTTCGAGTCTACATCCCCAATCATGTCCGCCTCAACCCATGTGTTCAAGCATTTGTTTTTCTTATATGTTTCCACTCCTGCAGTCCTTCCTCTGAATGTGGGTAGTGTTCTTTACCATAAATCCCTCAGAGCTGTCCTGGGTTATTGCATTGCTGCTGGTACAGAAGCCCATTACATTCGATTTTACCACAGTATATCAGTCTCTGTGTACAATGTTCTTCTGGCTCTGCTTTTTTCACTCTGCATCAGTTCCTGGAGGTCTTCCCAGTTCACATGGAATTCCTCCAGTTTATTATTCCTTTCAGCACAATAGTATTCCATCACCAGCATATACCACAATTTGTTCAGCCATTCCCCAATTGAAGGACATACCCTCCTTTTCCAGTTTTTTGCCACCACAAAAAGAGCAGCTATAAATATTTTCGTACAAGTCTGTTTATTTATGATCTCTTTGGGGTACAAACCCAACAATGGTATGGCTGGATCAAAGGACAGGCATTCTTTTATAGCTCTTTGGGCATAGTTCCAAATTGCCAGCCAGAATGGTTGGATCAGTTCACAGCTCCACCAGCAATGCATTAATGTCCCAATTTTGCCACATCCCCTCCAGCATTTATCACTCTCCCCTTCTTTCATTTTAGCCAATCTGCTAGGTGTGAGGTGATACCTCAGAGTTGTTTTGATTTGCATTTCTCTAATTATTAGAGATTTGGAACACTTTCTCATGTACTTATTGATACTTTTGATTTCTTTACCTGAAAATTGCCTATTCATGTCTCTTGCCCATTTATCAATTGTGGAATGGCTTGATTTTTTATACAATTGCTTTAACTCCTTGTATATTTGAGTATTAGACCCCTGTCATAGTTTTTCATTATAAAGATTTTTTCCCAATTTGTTGTTTCCCTTCTGATTTTGACTACATTGATTTTGTTTGTACAAAAGCTTTTTAGTTTAATATAATCAAAACCATTTAATTTACATTTTGTAATTTTCTCTAACTCTTGCTTGGTTTTAAAATTTTTCTTTTCCCAGAGATCTGACAAGTATACTATTCTGTGTTCACTTAACTTATTTATAGTTTCCCTCTTTATATTCAAGTCATTCATTCACCCATTCTGAGTTTATCTTGGTGTAGGGTGTGAGATATTGATCTACAGTACTAGAAACACTAGCAGTAGCAATTAGAGAAGAAAAAGAAACTGAAGGTATCAAAATAGGCAATGAGGAGACTAAGCTATCACTCTTTGCAGATGATATGATGATATACTTTAAAAATCCTAGAGAATCAACTAAAAAGCTGGTAGAAATAATCAACAACTTTAGCAAAGTTGCAGGATACAAAATAAATGCACATAAATCATCAGTATTTCTATACATTTACAACACATTAGAGCAGCAAGAGGTTGAAAGAGAAACACCATTTAAAATCACCCTAGATAATATAAAATACTTGGGAATCTATCTACCAAAACAAATACAGCAATTATATGAAAACAACTACAAAACACTTTCCAAACAAACAAAACTGGATCTAAACAATTGGAAAAAAACATTGATTACTCATGGGTAGGATGAGCTAGCATAAAAAAAATGACCATTCTACCCAAATTAATTTACCTATTTAGCGCCATACCTATCAAACTACCAAAAAAACTTCTTTACTGAATTAGAAAAAACTATAACAAATTTCATTTGGAATAACAAAAGATCAAGAATATCAAGGGAAATAATGAAAAAAAATGTGAAGGAAGGGGGCCTAGCAGTACCAGATATTAAACTGTACTATAAAGCAGCAGTCATCAAAACAATATGATACTGGCTAAGAGACAGAAGGGAGGATCAATGGAATAGACTTGGGGTAAATGACATCAGCAAGACAGTGTATGAAAAACCCAAAGAGCCCAACTTTTGGGACATGAATTCACTATTTAACAAAAACTGCTGGGAAATTTGGAAAAAAAATATGGGAGAGATTAGGTCTAGATCAACATCTCACACCTTACACCAAGATAAATATTTTACATTTTACAAAGCCTTGGAGAAATATTGTCTCAATTCATCTTCCTTCTGAAATAAGTTATTATCTTCATTAGATGGATGTGGAAATGGATGCTAAAAGAGATTAAGTAATTTGACCAAAGTCATCCAACTAATAAGTAACTGAGGCTATATTTGAACTCAAATCTTCTTGACTTCTAGTACAATAATACTCTCTCCACTGGGTGAGCTAGCTAACAATGGTGCTGGGTTTCTACTGGGAAGGTTATCAGGGCACATGGAAAGCAACCCAAACTAACTGTTCTTGCTTAAAGGTACTATTTCTAGTGTTTCTATTCTATAGAAGGACCAGAGCTGTCACTGTCCTATAAATTTGGGGCTCCAGGGCAAATGTCCAAACAGAAAATATGTGATAACTTTTACAATGAACTGCCACAGGTTGTTTTGTTGTTGTTGTTGTTGTTTGTGAGGGGGGAGGGGTTTACATGCATTTATAATATGCCCTTCCCTCTGCCTCTCACTATAGAAAAAAAGGAGGGTGAGAGAAAGGAAGGAAGGTTGGTAAGAAGGGAGAGAAGAGCAGAAAGAAAAGAGAAAGGATGAGAAAGAAAAAAAGGAAGGAGAGAGAAAGAATGGAATGTAAAAGAAAAAATCTGGGCAGAACGAGGGCAGGAGAGAAGGTAACTTTTTGTTTAGACATTTATCCCTACAAATACCAGGGAATGAGATAGGAATTCAATTATTCACCAGAGAGAGGTCAAATGCCTACTGTGTACAAAGCATTATTTTCTGAGCCATTAATTATTTGAGGATAATTAAAGTTAAAAATGAAATGCAATCCTTGTCCACTGGTACTTGTCTTGGAGAACTTCCAAAGACACAGAAATTGAGCCAGGTAGTAACTGTTCATATTTAACATTATAAATATGTAGATTTCAGTAATCTCTCTCTCTCTCTCTCTCTCTCTCTCTCTCTCTCTCTCTCTCTCACACACACACACACACACACACCAAAGCCACTCTGATTCTTACTGTGATTCAGAATTTCCTAGTACTTAAATTTTGTTTTTACTTTTTTCAGTTAAAAACTTTTTCTTGGCAATAGCCTAAAACTGTCTATTATTCTCTTTCTCTCAGAATCCCTTACTTGGCAATGCTTTCAACACATACCAAGAGGAATTTTTCTTATCTAACCATAATGTGGATGGTCTTTCCAGAATGAAATTCCTAATTGCTTTCTGCTAACCAAAAATGTTTGTGCTTTTACCACATAGGAGAGTGAAAAATAAGTTTTTAAAGGTTCCATTTTCTTAGGTTTAGGGAAAACATCTTCAAAGTCCACGTAAATTAAGCATATTCTTTAGAAGGTTTCCAAACTGCTAGAATACTGGCAGAAAGGAAATTCCAAATGGATTTCTATAGTCTATTTGCATGCTCATATGCTAACTTAATCTCTCAAGTTTGCTATGCATACTCTAGCCAAAATAAAATCTTTAAATGTTTGTTCCTTTTCTTCAAAAGTATTGAATAGGACTTTTCTAAGGGCCGGACTCGGGATAGAAAGTTTAGTGATTTAAGATATGTTGACCAGTTGACCAGTTATTCTTTTATAAGGTTAAGTGAAGAATGAATTAGGAAATGTAAAATATAACAAAAAATATTACATAGAATAATAACATAGAAGTACTGAGAAGAAATGATACATAGTAGATGCAGAAATGGTCTTAGAGTTAAAAACTCTTCCGACCTTGCCTCTGACATATACTGACTGTGAGACACTGAACAAATCATTTCTTAATTTTTCAAAGCTCCAGGCAACCCTCTAAGATAATGAGTTACACTAAAGATACCAAGAAGCTTAGTCTGTACCCCACAGGCCACTTTAAAATGATTGCTTCTCCAAGGTCTTGGCCATTGTCTGGAATTATATATTTTTCTAGACTATTAAGCTGAAAAAAGACAGACCGGTGAAAAGGTCACATCCTAATTGATAGATATACAACCTCAAAGCAAACCTCTTTAAGGTTCTAAAGAAACAAACTCCAGGCAGGAAAAAGAGGATAACTGAATCTCAACGATAAACTGGGGAAAATGCTTAATTATTTTATTAATTATTAATTAGTTATTACATTCTCTGAATCTAGCTTTATACATTTAAGCCTTGAATGTTATGCTGACTTCATTGACTTTCTAGAAGTTCTCTCTCTTGTTTATTTCTAGATCTCAATAAATGAGAGTAAGAGTTCCAAGCTATTACACAGGTACTCAAGGTGACAGTGACTTTGGGGTACGATAGCCTCCAATCTACTCCATAAAAAATGCCAAAAACACTTAACCTACTGAAATAGCCCATAAACAATGAAGCTCTCCTCTCTCCACTGAGTCCTACTTTTCTCAGGATAGTATACATTCCCTGCAGATTCATACAAACAATGTGGACTGACCTACCCTCAGAAAAAGAAATGAGCTTGAAATTGCTAGAGGGGAACCTAAAAATATTCCACTGAGGCCTGCCCTCAACTCAAAGACCCATTAGACACCTAGCTACATAAGCTACTACTCAAAAGATATGAAATCCCCCCAGAAGAAAATGGAATTCCAAAGGGAAAATTTCTTCTGTTAGAACGAGATCTAATTAGACATTTCACAGAAACAGAGAAAGGAAAAGTCTAGGTCTTCTGTTCCTTCCTTTAATTCTTTGCTGTTGTTCTAACTTTGTGAGTCATGTGGCAAATTCTTTTTTTCCTCATGAGTAGGACAATATCTATGTCAAAAATATGAGCAAGAAATGTTTGGAAACACTAAAGGTCCCACAAAATTTCCCAAACTCAATTTGACCCCAACATAAAAAAACACTTAAATCCCTATATACCTTTTTTATCTAGGTCAAAACCTTCCTCACTTGCCAAAAACTGAACTCTTGTAGACTGAACCATGGAACTCTCTCTTCAAAGTGATAATCTCTAAAATGCATAGCAATTCTAAATGTTTGATACTACAGCATGACTTCTCTACTGGCTCTTTACTCTGGTGTTGTGAATATTGCATTTCCTCTCATTTAATCCACCAACCTCTCACCCTTTCAGCTCCACCACTCATCTGTTTGGTCTAGATTTTCTCTTGGACATACTTCATTTGTAATATACCCCAGCTTCCATAACTACCCTCTGCCTTCTTTATCCTATACATTTCAGCACTTTTTCCTAAAAAACTAAGGATTCAATTGGCATAATAGAAGCAGCATGTTCATTCTATAAAAATAAGATTTAAAACACTCTCAAAACAATTGGTTGTTTTGGTTTGGAATTTATTATTTTTTTTTGCTTTTAGTCTTTCATACATACAGATTTTACATGTGTGGTCATATAAAAAACTTTCCATATTAGGAAAAAAATTCAAGTTTTATAAAAATTAGGAAGAGAAAGAAGGAAAAGAAGAAAGAAAAAAGAAGGAAGGAAAGAAGAAAAGAAAGAAAGAAGGGAGGGAGGGAGGGAAGGAGGGAGGGAGGGGGGA
>NC_058134.1:59413739-59440683 GCF_016433145.1 Gracilinanus agilis | reverse complement strand
GAGGGAGGGAGGGAAGGAGGGAGGGAGGGGGGAGGAAGGAAGGAAGGAAGGAAGGAAGGAAGGAAGGAAGGAAGGAAGGAAGGAAGGAAGGAAAGAAGGAAGGAAAGGAGGAAAGAAGGAAAGAAGGAAAGAAGGAAAAGAAAAAGACACTATGTATTTGATCTGCATTCAGACTCCATCAGTTCTTTCTTTGAAGGATGAGGCTAATAATTTTATATTCCCAGTTACTTGCCCCACCATGAATGTTGTTGCCTGTTGAAGCAGACATGACCTTTCAGTTAAGCTCTTTGAGGGCAGGGATGAGGGCTTTTTACTTTTCCATAGTAACATTTCAGAGCCTCACTGACCTGAGCTCATAGTTGGTGCTCAATATCTGTTTAATAAAAATTTCATGCAAGCTCCAGGGGTTTTGACATGATAGGTATGATTACAAAATGACTAGCAGGTGGTACTCACATAATGACATTCAATCACTGTCTGATACCAAATTTTCAAGCCCTAAATTTAATGTTTTACATTAAGCAATGGCAAATGTTATCAAGAAAATGAAGGTTTGATTGTGGATATAAGGACAATTTTACAGCCTCCATATATCCCCCCAGCAGAGGGTAATCGACCTAGGTCTCATTAATTAGTGGGTTCCCTCTACCCAGAAGCCTAACTTGCTGCATCACAAAGGAAATTGCACAACCATTAGTGGCTCCTAAATTAGATCAGAAAATAACTTGCCACCCACTTCCTACCAAGATGTTCTGACACAAGTCAGGCCAGACTTCAACCTGTCTAGTAGCTCATGTTGGAGACAGATACATAATGGACACATGATACAATCAAAGAACATCTGAAAATGAGCAAGAGAAATTTTAGTTAGCCATAATAAGGGAAGAATATTCAACCTATACTGTTCCGAAGGTCAAAAACTTGATGGGGAAGTCAAATGCTTCATTGGGTCTTGGTTTTCCTGCCCCTAACCAATTAGTCTGTATCAGAAGCTCAAGTTTTTAGTCCACTGAGTCAAAAAAGTCAAGGCAAAAGTTTCAATACATTTTATGGGGAAAAAAAAGAGTATATGAGGCAGACCTTGGGCTACTGCCCTTCCTTTCCTTTGTCTCAGAAGAGACATACAAAGGAATAGAATTTGAATAGCTTGAGAAAAATATATCCAGGAAAATGCATAGGTTTCAGAGTCCTACAATAATATGATTTGCCGCCAAACAGAAATCTTTTTTTTAACTCTGCTTTTTATTATCCATGTCTTTTTTGACCTCCATTAAGCCCAAACAATCAAGGGTTAGCTGAGCTTCATGTTGCTGTATATTGATACACTCTCAAACTACCCAGTCTTCAAGACGCTTCTAATAAATTTCAGAATAGTTCAAACAAATGAAATGTTTCGGAGATTAGATCCTGCAGAGTTCTGCCATTAAATGCTGATTCCCTGTCATTGTATGCCTCTCACCAGTTTTATTTCTTAATTTCCCAAATCTTTGAAGTCGATTACTCAAACTATAGCATTAGTGAAACAGTGCTAAATACCAACATAAGAAATTACTGTATGAAACACAATACAATGTGCTTAAGCAAATCGAATCATGTACACTAGTGGCCTCTTTCCTTAAAAGTGAAGTATCTGATTTTAAAAATCAGGCTGTCACTTTAATCAACACTTCAGAGAGGGCTAAATGAGTTCTGAAGAGAATATCAAATGAAAGGAGTTGAAAGACTGAAAAAAAAATTAAAATTAAATAGTGCCTAGATGTTTTCACTGGGAAAGCTTTCAAAATGCCTGTCATTGAACATTTCAGTCACATTTCCAATTCAGCTTCCAATTATGGCAATCACTTGAGAAAAGGTTGCAGATTGATGTCTATTAATACTACCTATTTTTACTTGTATGTCCTTTCTTTTGGACAATCCACTGCACCAACCAAACTTGACCCACGAGGATTCCAGTTAAATTAAGAATTTGAGAATTCTGGAGAAAATGTCTGCAGACATACTTGAGTTTTTCCATATGTCTATAAACAAAATAACTACTATAGTCTCAAAGTAAATAGGTGGCACAGTGAATATAGTACTGAGCCTGAAATTGGGAAGATGAGTTCAAATCCTACCTGAGTGCTTTACTAACTGTAATTTTGGGCAAATCACTTAACCTCTGTCTGCCTCAGTTTTCTCAACTATCAAATGAAGATAATTATAACACCTATCTCTCATGGTTGTTGTAAGAATGAAATGAGATAATATTTGTTAAAAGGCATTTAGCACAGTCACCAACACACAGCAGGTGATCTATAACTACCTGTCCTATGTCTGTTTCATTTTTACATAAAGGACGAATGGCATATAGGATGCCATTCAAGTGTAAGGAGGTTGAACTGGTCCATAGGATCATCACTGGTTCTAGATGATACTGTGGGAGCCTAGGGATCTACTTTTGTAAATCCGGGTCTCAAAGTCAACAAGTTAACAAGCACTAATTAAGTACCTCTTCTGTTCAAGCAAAAGCAACTAGGTTACTCAGTAGATAGAATGCCATGCCTAGAGTAGGGCACTCTTACTGAGTTCAAATTGGGCCAGAGACATTTACTAGCTATGTGACCATGAGCAAGCCACTTAAGCCTTTTTGCCTCAGTTTTGTCATTTGTAAAATGAGTTGGAGAAGGAGATGGCAAACCACTCCAATATCTTTGCCAAGAAAATTCCCTGTCAGGTCTTATAGAGTCTGACACTACTCAGTAATAACAAATGTTCAAAGCAATGTGCTTTCTTGACAGGAATACAAAAAGCAGGAAAAAGAAAGTTTAATAAAAACAAAAAAGACCATTCTGGAAGAGCTCACCCTCTAATGGACAATCTCAGAAGTAAAGAATTTGCCATTTAAGATGACAGAGTTTCCTCATTGGTTGCAGTGACAGTCTTTGGATGTATAAAAAGGAGCCTATCCTTTCCTTTCTAACAAGAAATATCAGGATTATATCAAAATGGTTAGCAAGATAGGGCTGGGGGGAGAAGCAGTCAGAGAATAAATAGAAAAAAATCAGACAAATTGGATTTTTTAAAAGCAAAATATTTCAAATTGATAGACGTTGTGATCTACTGGTATACCTTTGATAGCAAAAGAAAATGATAAAGGTCTCTAACACTTTATATAGATATCCAGTGGTGAACCAATGAGAGTTCATCAGCAAGAGTTCCATGAGCTGGAATGCAATGATCCGGGATAATTCTGAGGGACTTATGAGAAAGAACTCTATCCACATCCAGAGAAAGAACTGTGGGAGTAGAAACACAGAAGAAAAGCAACTGCTTGATCACATGGGTCAATGGAGATATTATTTTTGGACGTAGACTCTAAACGATCACCCTATTGCAAATATTAATACTATGGAAATAGGTCTTGATCAATGACATATGTAAAACCCAGTGGAATTGCTCATTGGCAATGGGAGGGGATTGGGAGGAGGGGATGGAAAGAACATGATTCATGTAATCATGGGAAAATATTCTAAATTACTTAAATAAATAAACTTTTTTTTAAAAGGAGTTCCATGAGCTCAGCAGGTCCAAATAGGTTATGAGTTGTATTATCACAAGAAACACACATACAAAAGAAATCATAGACCCAGACCCACTCAAATATTCAAGTGCAGGCCCATAGCATAACAGAAGAAAGTAGTCTTGTTAGAACAAAATAAATCAAATGATACGTGCAAGAAAAAAAATCAAGTCCTAAGGAAACTTTCTAAATATTTTAACAACAACATATGATTTTATGAGTATGAGAAATTCCCTACTAAAAACTGTTTCTATTAATATAATTCACTTCCCAATTATGATTTAGTATATCCCACACATTTTTAAGTACCTGCAATGTTGTTTCATCGTTTATTTTTTGAAGAGGATCGATGGCATCATGGATTGATGTCTTGACTTGCATGTGAATTGGATTTTAGTGAGGCAGCATTGTATAAAGTCATCAGCCTCATTCTTTCTTCCAGAGTCATTGAAATCCAACAGCAAAACAAAAGTCAGGACAAAGGATAATGGCCCTGGAGGCAGTGGATGGCCCTTGTTTTTTGATGTCTAGCCTAGTTTATCTAAGCACTGCACAGAGCCTGTTTCAGTGGTCTTCATAGCCACTGGAACAAATTGTTCTTGTGTGCCCATTCTGCCATGGGAAAGTCTTCACATGGGTTTGGGGTAGCTATCTCTCTAATTCACCAATGGGTTTGAGTCTTGTCTGTTACCCTCGACCTCATTTAGTCTGTCTACTGGAATGGTTTTTTTGTTGTTGTTGTTTTTGTTTGGAATGGTTTTAACATGGAGAGACCTCTGCTTCTTAGAGTCAGAGGTGAGAGGTGGATGAATACCAAAGGTGAATGAGCAACTTTCAAAAGGACTCAGCAAGCCTTCACATCAGACAAGACAGGCCTCCTGGAAAACCTTATGTGCATGGCATTAGTAAATAACAAAGAATTGCCTGAAGCACTAGAAACTAAGTGATACATCTAGTTTCAGAGGTGAGCCCTTTGACTCAGATGTTCTAACTCCAGATCTAGAACTCTTCCTGCTATAGTACACTATCTTTTCCTAGATAATATGACAAGGAAAAAAAGTTCAGTGACTAGTTGTTGAGAACACACAATATGCAAGGTAAATGAGTCCTTTGTATATAAAGACAACCAATGATCCCTTCTCAGTAAGGTATTTCTTTTCAACAAAATGTTAGCTATATAAAATCACAGGTTCTTGGAGATGGAAAGGACCTCAAAGGTCCCCTGATATGAAAAGCATGAGTCTTTTCTGCACATAGTTCCAGATTCTTCTTGGATAGGAGGGAATTGTCACTACGTCCAGTGGTTAGAACTCACTAGTCATATCAAGATCATATATTTTGACGGCTCTCATTGATAAAAAATATTTCCTTAAATTGAGACAAATTATGCATCATCCCTTTAACTTCAACAGAATGTAATAAGAAACAATATCTACTGTGTATCTAGCACTATGCTAGAGGTGGTAGAAATATACAAAATGTATAAAAGATCTGACTCCTGTTAGGATGGGATTTACAGTCTAATGGGGAAATATTACTCATATACAGATACCTATACTATATATAAATATATTATACACACACACACACACACACACACACACACACACACACACAGCATATACAATGACCAAATCCTGGTAAAACCTTTTCAGCAGACAGACTAAACCAATTTGAAGGTAGCCAACAAGCTTTAAACCTGTTGGTGATGTAAGGTGATGTCTACCTCAAGGATATGAAGACTTCCCCTAGCAGAATGCATGGATGAGAACAATTTGTTCCAGCAATCATGAAGGTGGCTAAAGCAGGCACTGTGTAGTGCTTAGAGTTAGGTCAGAAATGGAAGAAGCCAAGATCATCCTTTGCATCCAGAGTCATTGCCAGAAATTCTGCATTTTGCCTTGCCACTGGACTTCAATGACCCTGAAAGAAAGAGTGAGGCTGATGATTTTGCACAACTCTACCTCATTTAAATCCAATTCACATGCAAGTCAAGACATCACTCATTATGGTGTCATTAGATCTCTTTAAAAAAAGAATGAATAACAAATATTTGTTATTTGGGGATATGTTGTATCTTTGCAGTGAAAGGTAAGCTTCTTGAGGTCAGGGAGTGTTTCCTTTTAGTCAATGAATCACTGTGCCTAACCCTTTAAAGAAGGCAATATAAGTGAGGCATATGGCTATAACTTTTCTATTGAATTAAATTGCAGAGTCTAATTTTTATAGATGTGAAAAAGGGACAGAACCTGCAGAATTCCAGTTATTTATTTATATTATTATGTTACCTGGCTATGAATCAAGTTCTTATTAGCTGGTAATATCTAAAGCAAATAGCTACAGATAAGGCTGTTGATAAATAATATATTTTTTCATCTCTTTATTTATTCTAAGAATTCTAAAAAAAGAAAACAAAGCCAGGTATGCTAAAATAAAAGAAATATAAGTTTTGATACTCTAATGCTCTCAAGGGGGGCAGTTGAGTGGCTCAGTGGATTGAGAGCCAGGCCTAGAGACTGGAGGTCCTAGGTTCAAGTCCGGCCTCGGACACTTCCAGCTGTGTGACCTTGATCAAGTCACTTGACCCCTACTGCCCACCCTTACCACTCCTGGGCCAAGGACGGTCCCTAGCCCGGATGAAAAAAGGAGGAGGGTTGGGCGTGGGGCTAGCAACCCCACCCTGTAAAAACTACATCTGCTAAAGAAACTGCAACCTAAAGTAGGGGCAACTGGGCTAGCTCAGTGGATTGAGAGCCAGGCCTAGAGACGAAAGGTCCTAGGTTCAAGTCCGGGCTCAGACACTTCCCAGCTGGGTGACCCTGAGCGACTGTGTGTCCCATTGCCTACTGGTTGTGGCCCTATGCTCGTAGAATGGAGTCCCAGGATAAAAAAAAATGCTCTCAAGTCCCTCAATTAATAATGCTACACATAACCAAACAAAAGCCAAATTAGAAACTTAACAGTTACCTACATTTTCACAAACAATAAAGTTAAGACACATAGATGCTAAAGACACTGTCTTTAACAAGACAGTGAAGCCTGAAGCCCATGCATTAAGTTTGGGCAATCTTGGTGAAAATGAGATCTGATTTCCTCATTACACAATCTGACATCCTTCATCTAAAACCAAATGAGATAATAAAGTAAGAGAGATGAGATATATTTTCTGCATAAAGAACCATATAATCCTTTACTTCATTTAAATAATAGATTCATAACAATCTTCTCGTTCTTTCTAAGCTATTCTTTGAAACACTAATACATTCACATGTTTGCTGATGCCACATGCTGAAACATATCCTGAGTATCCATTACTACAGAAATAATGAATGCACTAATAGCCATCTGTTTATTTAATTTCTCATCTGGTCATTTTAGTCAGAGTTTGTGATGTTTCAGAGTTTGAGAAGCTTGCATACTGAAATGGAGAAATGACCCCAAAGGAAATTTCACTCAACTCAAAAAGTGATGATCTGTCACAAGGGCCATTGAATACATCACATTCAAAAGGTACATAGAGATGTTCCAAGAACCAAAGCCTACCCTCTCTGGAGCTTAACATCCATAAATGAATATGTTTCTACATCAAGCTACAGTAGAAATCCAATTGCAAATTAATGTCCTCCATTCTATAAAGCTTCGTGCACTCAATTCATTCAATAAATAGTTATTAGGTGTCAATATCATGCAAAAATATGAAATTAAGTACAGTGATGATGCACCTGGACTTTGGCAATTCATAAACATTCATAAAAATTTGGACAACTTTTTGAAATTCAGAAACCTAAAAAATCAGCAGGATTGCATTTAAACACAAAGTAAAAGATGTGTGAAATCATTTCTTTTTTACTTAAAGTGGACAAACACAATTACATCTTTATTTCACATTCCTTATCATGCTAAGAATTCTGTTCCCAATGTCTCAGCAAATATAGTAATAATAACTCAGAAATGAAGAGACCAACAATCAGACATATTTATTCCAGTAGCTTGGTAAGGTGGCATATGTCCTACTAGCAATAACTAAGTGTATTAAAAATAAATAAATGAATCTTGAAAAACAAGAAAGGGAAGAGAAGAGATGAATAATCTAAACTTATCTATCTAGCACATATGTGAATATACATATTAAAAAATTATCCATATAAAATTCATATCTTTTAAAGTGAACATGCAAATGAAATGGTTAATTTCCATTGCGTCTGCTACCTTACACTAGCTTTAAGAGAATGGATAAAAGGATCATACATCAAACCTAGATAAGCAGAGCAGAATATGCCAGGAACTCTAAAGTCTTGTTAGAACCTGTGTGAATTTGAATTTCAATCTTCTACTGGTTTTAGTAAGATCTTTGAGAGAAGACATTTGCCCAAAACTTTGAAACCTACAAAGTGTTATTTGAATGCAAGGAATATTTTTGAAATGATATATCAATTTATTTCTAGAATCTTCAGCATCTTTGACATATTTAACAACTCTTAGGAAGTTAGTAAGCATACACAAGATTGTATTTATTATATGGATGTAGTTCCCAAAAGAGTAACAGTTTATCAAACTCTTTAGTTCTGTTAATTAATTTGTAGTCAATTGTATCCATTTTTCCTTAACTTAAATATGTCTTTTGTTGCCTTTAACTTCTAACCTAGCCTGATTCTCCAGACTCTTTCCACTTGCACTCCTTTGACCTTCTAGTCTCCAAATGGTAAGTATCTCCTTCAAACCTCCATTTGAGAAAACACATCTTCAATCCTCACAAGCCTCAGTCCTTCACTCTTCAGACCATTTTTCCACTTTGCTCTATCTAGTGCAAAGGTGCCTCCCCATATTTCCCACCCTTCCAGACTCTCCACTTCTGCTTTCCAACTTTTCTTTTATGTCATCTTCCCTTACTGGAGTATAAATTCCATGATGTCAGAGCTACCTTTCTTTTTTTGTTTTGTTTTCTATTTGTATTCCCAGTGTTTAAACCAATATCTGCCACATGTTTAAGTGTTTACCTAATCTAAATTCTTCTTTGTGATTTTTCTTTCAAAAAGTTCTCTCTTACCTCCAAACCTTTGCATAAGTTGCCTCACATGCCTGGCAAGTACATAATATCCTCAACAACTTGCCTATGAGTCTCCTTAACCCACTGCAAAGATTCATTCCAAGGCTTCCACGTTAAGATGGAGGCAGAGTAAAAAGCAGCTGCTTAAACTCTCCTAACCCACACATACAGGACTCCTCAAGAGGACATAAAAACAAATCCAGACGAACAAAGGGACCCCACAACAGAGAGCAACATTGAAGGTACGTGAGATTGGTGCATTTCATTGCTATAAAGGGGTGAAATATTTCTCACTAAAAAGCGAGCTGAGCAACCCCCTCCCCCACACACCACCTACAGTGCCAAAGCCAGTGCACAAGAGTTAGAACAAGTTTGGAGCATTCATTTAAGTTATTGGCAGCTGCCTGGGATCACCAGGGCCTGCACCTGTGAGCAGCAAGACTTAAAACCCGAAGAGGCTATAGAATCAGACATTGAAAACAGACCTTGAGCTCAGACATGGATTCAGGCACAGACACTGACCCTGAGACCAGGCGTGAACCTTGGGTGGGGTCCCAGTGCAGAGGGGTACATGATTGTGGAAGCAGCTCCCTGAGACTGTTAAAGAAGCTTCGGGCAGAGGAACAAGCAAGGGGACCACTCGGAGGCTTGACCCTGAAAACAACTAGACCTGAGACCTCAGGAGCCTAAAGAGCACAGACAGACCCTGGGCATGAGGATAAAGCTGAGAGGGCACCAGGCTAACAATGGCATCCAGTCACAAGAACCCCAAAAGAGAAAGATCAAGAAGAAATCTTTAACACTTGACAACTTTTACACAGAAAAAAATCCAGACAACAGAGCAAACAGCAGAGGAGAACAAACAAGTAATTATATCCAAACCTTCCCCCCAAAAAAATGAAAATTGGTCATAAGCTCTTGAAGAGTTCAAATCTGAGATCATGAGAAATATGGAAGAGATTTAGCAAGAGAAGTGGGAAATAGCTCAAACAGAAATTAACAGGTTAAAAGACAGAAACTCCCAATTGGAGAAAGATGACCCAAAACCAAAAGAATTGATAAGCAAATTGGAGACCAAAATTAAACAACTGGAAAACAAGATAGACCAAATCAAAAAGGAAAATAAAAGGTTATAGCAGAAAACCAGTCTCTAAAGACCAGAATTGGGCAAGTAGAAGCCAATGATCTCTCAAGACAGCAAGAACAAAGATAAGCAAAGTCAAAAGACTGATAAAATAGAAGGAAACATGAAATATCTCAATGAGAAATTGACAGATCAAGAAAACAGGTTTAGAAAAGACAATTAGAGAATCATTGGTCTTCCTGAAAAAGCAGAAATTAATAGAAATTTGGACTCCATACTAAAAGAAATTATTCAGCAAAACTGCCCTGAAGTTCTACAACAAGAGGGCAATATACATATTGAAAGGATCCATAGATCACCCTCTACACTAAACACTGAAAAGACAACCCCCAGGAATATAATAGCCAAATTCAAGAGCTTCCAAGTAAAAGAAAAAAATTTATAAGAAGCCAGAAAGAGACAATTCAGATATCAAGGAGCACCATTCAGGATCACACAGGATCTGGCAGCCTCCACACTAAGAGACCACAAGGCTTGGAATATGATATTCAGAAAGGCAAGAGAATTGAGTCTACATCCAAGGATCACCTACCCATTAAAACTGACTATATACTTCTAAGGGAAATTTTGAGCATTCAACAAGATAGAAGATTTCCAAGTATTTGCACAGAAAAGACTAGTACTAAATGGAAAGTTCAATATCCAATGACAAAAACTAAGAGAAACATGAAAAGGTAAATACAAAACAGAGGGGAAAGAAAGAAAACTCTTATTTTTAAATTTGCCTCTTTAAGGGCTTTAATAAGATCAAATTATTTGTATTCCTATATGGAGAAATGTTAAGTGTAATCTTCAAAAACTGTATTCAATATTATAGTAATTAGATGAATTATTCACAGAGAGAGGTTGGAGCACTAAATGGTCTAAGATGAGATGGGGGGGGCGGGAAGAGGGGGTGAATAATAGATGGCACCAAGAGAAACTTGAATGAATAAGAAAAATATGATATTCAATACCACACAAAGAGAGCAAGGGATGGGGAGAGGGGGGGATGAGTACTATTATAAGAAGGAGAGGAAAAGAACATTAAGAGGCAATATTTAAACCTTACTTTCAGTGAAATTAATCCTGAGAGGGAAGAGTAGCTATATCCATTGGGATATATAATTCTATCTAGCCCTACTGAGAAAGTCAGAAGGGATTAACCAAGGGGATCAGGGGAGTGGGGAGGTCAAAAAAGGAAAGGGGGGGAGGGAATTCATTAGGCCTTAAAAATAAAAAGAGGGGAATAATAAGGGAGGGGGTAGAAAGTGAAGTAAATCAAGGGAGGGGACAAGGGGAACTGGTCTAAAATAAACCACTGGTTTTAAAAGGAAATAGTGTAAGAAGAAGGGGTAGAAATAGGAGAGGATACCAAAATGTTAGGGAATACACAATTGATAATCATAACTCTGAATGTGAATGGGATGAACTTGCTCATAAAATGGAAGCAAATAGCAGAGTGGATTAGAAACCAAAATCCTACCATATGTTGTCTAAAAGAAACACATATGAGGTGGATGGACATACACAAGTTTAACATCAAGGGCTTGAGCAAAAGCTTTTGGGCTTCAAGTGAGAAAAAGAAGGCAGGAGTGGCAATTATGATTTCTGACAAAGCCAAAGTAAAAATAGATACAATTAAAAGAGATAGGAAATGTAATTACATCCTGATAAAAGGCAGAATAGACAATGGGGAAATAACAGTACTCCATATGCATATGTATGCACTAAATGGTATAGCATCCAAATTCATAAAGGAGAAACTGGCAGAGCTCAACAAGGAAATAGATAGTAAAACCATACTAGTTGGAGATCGAAATATCCCTCTTTCAGATCTAGATAAATCAAAACAAAAAATAAATAAGAAAGAGATAAGAGAGGTGAATGAAATCCTAGAAAAATTAAATTTAATAGATATGTGGAGAAAAATAAATAGGGACAAAAAAGAATACACCTTCTTTTCAGCTGCACATGGTAATTTCCCAAAGATTGAACATGTAATAGGGCATAGAAACATTGCAAACAAATGCAAAAGAGCAGAAATAGTAAATGTAACCTTCTCAGATCATAATGCGATAAAATTAATAATTAGTAAGGGTACATGGACTGGCAAATCAAAAACTAATTGAAATTAAATAATATGATTCTCCAAAAGCAGTTAGTTAAATAAGAAATCATAGAAATAATCAATAATTTCATTGAAGAAAATGACAATGATGAGACATCCTACCAAACTCTGTGGGATGCAGCTAAGGCAGTACTCAGGGGAAATTTATATCCTTGAGTACATGAATTAACAAATTAGAGAGGGCAAAGATCAATGAATTGGGCATGCAAATTAAAAAACTAGAAAGGGAACAAATTAAAAATCCCCAGCTAAAGACCAAATTAGAGATTATAAAAATTAAAGGAGAAATCAATAAAATTGAAAGTAAAAGAACTATTGATTTAATAAATAAGACTAGAAGCTGGTATTTTAAAAAACAACAAACGAAGTTGACAAAGTACTGGTCAATTTAATTTAAAAAAGGAAAGAAGAAAACCAAATCATCAGTATCAAAGATAAAAAGGGAGACCTCACCTCTAATGAAGAGGAAATCAAGGCAATCATTAAAATCTATTTTGCCCAATTATATGGCAATAAATGTAGCAATCTAGGTGATATGGATGAATATTTACAAAAATATAAATTGCCTAGATTAACAGTAGAAGAAGTAGAATACTTAAATAATCCCATATCAGAAAAAGAATTTGAACAAGCCATCAAAGAACTCACTAAGGAAAAATCCCCAGGACCAGATGGATTCACAAGTGAATTCCATCAAACCTTCAAAGAACAACTAATTCCAATACTATACAAACTATTTGACATAATAAGGAAAGAGGGAGTTCTACCAAAATCCTTTTATAATATAAATATGGTACTGATCCCAAAGCCAGGTAGATCAAAAACAGAGAAAGAAAACTACAGACCAATCTCCTTAATGAACATAGATGCAAAAATCTTAAATAGAATACTAGCAAAATGACTCCAGCAAGTGAGCAAGAGGGTTATCCATCATGATCATGTGGGATTTATACCAGGAATGCAAGCATGATTCAACATTAGGAAAACCATTCACATAATTGACTATATCAATAATCAAACCAACAAAAACCACATGATTATCTCAATAGATGCTGAAAAAGCCTTTGACAAAATAGAACACCCATTCCTACTGAAAACACTAGAAAGTTTAGGAATAGAAGGTCCTTTCCTAAAAATAATAAACAGTATATATCTTAGACCATCAACAAGCATCATATGCAATGGGGATAAATTAGAAGCCTTCCCAATAAGATCAGGTGTGAAACAAGGATGCCCATTATCATCTTTATTATTTAACATTGTTCTAGAAACACTAGCAGTAGCAATTAGAGAAGAAAAAGAAATTGGAGGTATTAAAATAGGCAATGAGGAGACTAAGCTATCACTCTTTGCAGATGATATAATGGTCTACTTAAAAAATTCTAGAGGATCAACTAAAAAGCTAGTAGAAAAAATCAGCTGCTCAGAGAATAGAGTCAAAGAGCTTTACATAAAGGGTTCTTAGTCCTCATCTGATCCTTACCTGGCATGTGAGAAAACAGAAGAGTTACTTTCCTAAAATCACTTAGGGAGTAAGCAAGAGAGCTGAGATTTCAACAAAGATTCCATTCAATACTTTAGAACTGGAAGGAGTCCTAAAGATCAACTAATACTGGCTTTAACAGATGAGGAAACTGAGACCTAAAAATTTAAGTGATTCATCCAAAGTCACACAGGTTGTAAACAAAGAAGGATTCAAACCCAGATTGTCTGTCTCCAAATCAATTGCTATTTCCAATAAAGTATACAGTTTTGGCCAATGTCTTACAATTCCAAGGCCTTAAAATAGTTAATATAACCTACCATTTTTACATCTGACAACGTTTTCTATCTCTTGTTTACTCATAAATTCTTCTCCTACCCATAAACCTGATAGGCAATGTGTTCTCTGTTCTAATTTTATTTCCTAAGGTGACCAAGACAGAAGGAAAAGAATCCATATGTTCTAAAATATTTATAGCACCTATCTTTGTGCTGACAAAGAACTAGAAATTGAAGGGATGTCCATCAATTGGGGAACAGCTAAGCAAGTTATGGCATATCATTGGTAGTGAACACTACTACACCACATGAAATGGTAATTAGGTTAATTTTGGAAAAACAAGAAGAGATCTACATGAAATTATGAAGGGGGAAATGAGAAGAACCAAGAACACATTATATACAGCAATAGAAATAATGCTTGAAGAATGCCTTGTGTATGTCTACCTCCAGAGGAAAAAAACTGACAATCAGAAACCAGTGAGACATAGTTTTATATATGAATTTGTTTTGGTCAAGTGATGCATTCTCTCATAGGGGAAGGAATAGAAGGGAGTTAAGTGAATATTTCAATGTAACAAATTAATTATAAACCAATAAAACCTACCCACTATCCACATATAACACATTTAATTTTCCAACATTTAGTATGAAGCATGCATCAATCTTTTACATGTTTTACCAGAGGTTAGGCAACACAGTGAATAAAGTGCTCACTTGAAGTCTCAAAGAGCTAAAGTTCTGAGTTCAAAAGGTGCTTCATACTTACTAGCGATGTAGTCCACAGCAAATCATTTGACTTTCATAATTTCATCTGGAAAATGGAGATAATAATAGCATCTACCTAATAAGGTTATTGTGAGGGTCACATGAAGTACTGCTATTCAACAATTGAGTTTTCTTTATTATGTTCTCATTGAGCAACAGGTTTTCAAGTCATGAATCTTACCATTGTACCCATTCTTAACTGAGCTAAGAATGAACTTTTAAGTTTACAAATCATTGCTGAACATATAAGAAACACATGTAGAACACTGTGTTAGGCAGTAGGCCATAACATGCATTGGTATTTACTCTCCAGCATAAATACAACAAGGATTTTGAGCCAAAAGTGTCTTTAGTTCAACTGAGTGCAAATCATTCATTTTGCAAATAAGAAAACTGAGGCACAGAGTGGTGAAATGACTGACTCAAAGTCATCCCAGTTTTGTTTTTGTTTTTAAACCTTACCTTTTTTCTTGGAAAGCAGAAGAGTAGTAAGGGTTAAGCAATTAGAGTTAATTGACTTGCCCGGGGTCACACAGTTAGGAAGTGTCTGAGGCCAGATTTAAATATAGAGCCTCCCATCTGCAGGTCTGGCTCTCTGTTCACTGAGCTACCTGGCTGCCCCTATGTCACCCAAGTTTTAAGTAGCTAAACCATGATTCAGACAGAGGTCACAATGCCATGTTGCCTCTTTTTAAAGCATATTTAATTTTAAGCATATTTTAGTATTCATAATTAATTTAAGCCTCTTAAAATTAATAATTAATTCAAAGCATATTTTTAATATTGATAACTAATTTTAAACATATTTTTCTACTCTAATACATGCTAGCTATGTAATCATGGTCAGATAATTTCAGGTCTCAGAGCTTGCAATGAGGTTGGGAAGGAGGGAACCAGTGGGATAGCTTCTACAAAAAAAAAAAATATTAAATTCAATCACTTTCTTTTCTTTCTTTCTTTTTTTCTTAATAAACCTTTATCTTCTGTCTTGGAGTTAATACCATATATTGGTTCCAAGGGAGAAGAAGGGTAACAGCTAGACAATGGGGGTGACCTGCCCAGGATCAAATAGCTAGGAAGTATCTGGGGTCAGATCTGAACTCAGGACCTCCCATCTTTAGGCTTTGCTTTCAGTCTACTGAGCTAACTAGTTGCTCCCTCAATCATTTTCTGCCTAAGAAAAAAACCTTTCTTATACTTTCTTGCCCCTGAAAAGGTACATGATTTAACAGATATATTCATAAGGATTTAGGATAGTGCAGTATAGCTGCCTATTTGTTTACTCTCCCATTAGAAGATAAAGAGCTAGAAAAAATTAAACTTTAATATTGAAGGTCTAACAACAGCTGTGGTCTGAAGTTGTCCATTATAGACTCCTAGTTAGAAGAGGCCTTTGCGAATTCTGGTCCAATTTCCTCCGTATAGTTGAAGAAACTGAGGACCTTGGAGGTTCAGTGATCTGCCTAAGGTCACATAACTAAGTTGGCAAATATGACTTGAAGAAGGGTCCTCTAACTTCAAATTCATTGTATCACTTTGCCCCTCCAATGGCTGTCATCTAAACAAACAGCTCCAGGTTTTCCCTTCATCCATGTCTCCCTAAAATACAACAGCCTCATAGTTTATTTTTTTTTATTCAACAGGAATTTTGATGATCACACCACTGTTTTAGAAGGGCAGAAAGTTGGGACAGAATAGCTATCAAACCCAGTCAGGAAGAGCATGTTTCCTTAGCCGTGGGAGTAATTCCTCAGTTTCTTTAAAATGGGCTTAATAATTCTAACTATCTCCCAGGGATGTGAGTAATGAGCTTTATTATGAACGTTGAAATGCTTTATAAATATGAACCGTTAGCATGAATTCTCAGCTCAAAAGCAACTCCAAGCATTCATAGTGCACATTTAGTCCATTAGAATATATGTTACTGGCAAAAATAATTATTTACAGTAAATTAAGGGATCAGCTTCCATTTTAAAGATCATAATTCCAGCATGGCAAAATGATACTTTGCAAGTTATAGTAAAATGTTCATTACCAAATTCCAGCATGACAAAATGTATTTTCTTGCTTCAAAGTGCCTCGTTTTTCCCTTCCCCACTTAAGCTGAAGGCATGCTCTTTTCTATATGGTGTGTGGGGTGAGTACAATAGATATTTTTCAGGGACTAATTGAATTTTGCAAGATCCCATGATCATCACTCATGTGAAAGATTTCACTAGCAAAAACCGTTTCCCCCTCTCTGAAACACGAACCTTTAATCAGCCATCCCTAAAGAATGTCAAAGGTTCGCTTTCACTCACAAGTCGAATAAATCAAACTCTCACTTATGATAAATGCAACTTGAGAATAAAAAGGATTTTGCTGCAGACAATGTGATGGTATTTCTGTACCTCGTGCAAATCAGTTTCTGCTAAACCAGTGACTTTTGAACCTGAGCCATCCTCATTAGACTTAGGAAGACTCTTTTCAATTAGACAACCACAAAGAAATCCCCAGGCTCTTGAAACATCCATTTCTCAAAGTGGCTATCTTGGTGTGGCACATTAAGAGCTTTGATTTCTCTGACTGAAACTCTATAATGGCAAAGAATTATCATCATTGCCCTATTCCTGATATCTATGACACAAAGAAATAGAAAAGCAGTGGAGAATAGAGACTCCTTCCTAAAGCTGTCCTTGTCAAACTGAAAAGTACGTGGCTAGTCCCAGACTTCCTATTTCCAGCAAACAACTTTCATTACCCCAAAACACTTGTGCTCCAGCTTGTATACCAGTTTTTTGAGATGCTAGGTAGTTACAGGAGTGTGACAGCCTCAACATTTTCCTCTTATGTGGTTCTGTGAATTTGTTTCAGTCTTGGGTTATCAGCTTCAAGGGAACAAGTATCAGATCCACTAAAATGTTGAACATTGACAAGGCATGAGCCTGGGCCACATGAGTACTTAAGATAATCTTTCTGATATTGATGTGGTGATAAAAAAAAATAAACAAAAAACAGTGTACAACACCCGCTGAGAGTTTTTGGTCAAATGCTAGGCTTACAAGATTCCTTTCTAGTTCTTCATTGATTTCCTAGTGTTCGGAGAGGAAATGGGATAGAATGGACAGCTCTTCCCTTTGTTCTTCTCACCCTGAGTAAGAAATTGCTCACTCCTTATTTATACTTTTGGTTGATTTTGTCATCTATCTGGAACTTCCTGATTTAATTGTGGAAGGGATGGTGAAAGCTCCCGTCTTTAAAAATCATTTCAGTAGGAATATAGGTAAGGGTTAGGGTGGAATTGGGGAAGAATATGTTAGCTACTGAAAAAGGCATGAGCAAAGCATGGGAAGAGAGAATACTGTATGCACTTTGGAAAGAAGGTAGATTGCTACGAAGTGGAGGAGGGAGGGAGGGAAGGAGAGAGAGAGAAAGAGAGAGAGAGAGAGAGAGAGAGAGAGAGAGAGAGAGAGAGAGAGAGAGAGAGAGATAAAGAGCTAGAAAAAATTAAACTTTAATATTGAAGGTCTAACAACAGAGAGACAGAGAGAGAGAGAGAGAGAGACAGAAAGAGATGGATACTAGATTATAGGGAAGCTTCTATAATTAATGCTGCTAATTTCTATGACTGTGTGAAAAGAATGTGAAAAGGATTTGGGGTAGACCTGTGATTTACTTAGAGGTAGGGAACTCAGGGTGAGGAATTTCTTCTATCAATACAACTGATAGTCTTAAAGAGCTACCCAAAATATCAAGAAGTTAAGTAATTTGCCTCTAGTCACATTGGCAGCATGTGCCAGACTTCTGACTTAAACCTAGGTCTTCTCTAAGGCCTGTCCTCTGGCATATTCATCAAGCTGCCTTTTATTCAATACATATTTAAGTGCTTAATAAGTTGAACTGAATTGAGTTAAAATCTAATAACCCAATTTTTTGCACACCCTTTTTGTTTGAACCCCATACATATGTTCAAAGTGAACTTGTAATCAGCCATTTCATTGTGGTAATACCTTTATTCCATTTTTTGAAAGTTATAAAATCATAAGAATTATAACATTTTAGAGTTGAAAAGAACCACATTACCACATCTTTCAACTAAGCAATTCACCTCACCACCATCACCTGAATCAGGAATACTTCCATAATTCTAATGCAGCTAATTTATGGAAGCAAAACAAATTAATGAATTATATGAATAAATCATAAACAGACCATAGTATTAAACTTGAAAAAAAAGTTTAGAAACTACATAGCCCATGTTGCAAGTCAAGAAATTCCCCCCATCAGACTCTGAGCTCCTCTAGAACAGAGGCTGTCTTTTGCCTTTCTTGGCATCCATAGATGGCACAGAGCAGACACTGAATGTTTATTGACTGATTGACTGAAACCAAAATCAAAATAAATTAAATGACTTGTCCAAGGTGACATGGATAGTAAGTATCATTTGCACACCTATATTCTGAGTCTAAATCCAGTACCTTTTTCATGGTACCACCATTCTGTGTTTTTGTATGAAAGAATCAATACTTCTTTCATCAAACTCCTCAGATAATTTATTATGAGATAGGCAAAATTTGTCACTTCATGACCCAAAGGGTAGTGTTTTTTGCTTTTCAAAAACCAGCTTATGAATCATTCTTCTTGGATCAACAATGCTATCTCCATAATTGTTCATTGTGAATGAAAGAGAGAGCATACTTCCCCACATTCCTCTGCTCTAGAAGCTCATCAAGCTTTTGACATCAAAATGCCTAAATAGTTATTAAATTTTCTAATGAAAAATTTAAGCATCTATAATTCTTGTAATGAAAAGCATTAAAGACAAACTCAAAGGTGGGCAGTGTTGGCATGAGTAGGCCATATGCCAAGGGAAAAGGCATCCTGTATAGTGAATGAATAAATGAACAAAAAATGATTAAACTCTTACCATGTGCCAAGCAGGGTATCTAGATGGTATAAAGGATAAAGTACTGGGTATGAAATCAAGAAGACTCATCTTCCTGAGTTCAAATATGGCCTCAGAACTTCATAGCTAAGTAAAGCAAGTCACAACTCTATTTGCTTGTTTCCTTATCTGTAAAATGAGCTGCAGAAGGAAATGACAAACCACTCCAGTATCTTTGCCAAGAAAATCCAAAATGGGGTCATGAAGAGTCAGAAAGGACTAAAACAACTGAACACCAATGAATGTGTCAAACACTAAGGAATCAAATACAAAAACAAGACCATTTTACCCCTCAAGGACTTTCCATTCATTTTTTTAAACCTTTACCTTTTTTAAGTTTTTTTTTTTAAGTTTTTTTTAAATTTTAAACCCTTAACTTCTGTGTATTGACTTATAGGTGGAAGATTGGTAAGGGTAGGCGATGGAGGTCAAGTGACTTGCCCAGGGTCACACAGCAGGGAAGTGTCTGAGGCCGGATTTGAACCTAGGACCTCCTGTCTCTAGGCCTGGCTCTCAATCCACTGAGCTACCCAGCTGCCCCCAAATCTTTACCTTTTTTACTGTGTATTGGTTCCAAGGTCACACATCTAGGAAGTATGAGTCCAGATTCGAATCCCAGGCCTGGCTTTCAGTTCACTAAACCATCTAGTTTCCCCTAGGATTTTACATTCCAATAGGAGAAAACAATATTTATAAGGACCTGAGGGGTATTTTGATTTGAGATGACACAAGGTTAGAGAATGGAGTCATAGGAGAATTGAATAACATGTTCTTTTCCATAGAAATGTCACTATTAATTTAATTATGATTCCAGAAGTGGAAAAATGGGTTTGGAAAAGGGAGGTAAATATGTATAGAAGAAGAGCAAATGGTAAGAAGAAAGCTAAGAGAATGTGAAGTATGGCTAGAACTGGTTAGATGATAAACTATGTGATGTACTTGCTAACCAAGACAGCATAGGTTCCAGGAGAGTTGTTCAAGAGATGAGATGTAGTAGCCCAAGGTATGACCAAGAATGAAATCCAAAAGATGATGTAGCAATGCTAATGGCATGGACCCATGGTCTATGGGGCTTAGTAGCTAGAAGGGCAGATGGCAGAATCCAAAGAGTGTACCCACAAGAAAGGCAGATAGCAAGATGATGACTGAGATAGAGAAGGTTAGATTGAAAGTAAGGAAGATGTGAATTTAAATTTCATCCCACTTATGTGAACCCCGACAAATCACTTAAGCTATGTCTGTATGACTCAAGCAATTCACTCAGGCAGTGGTCCACAAACTTTTTGTTTGCATATCCTAATTACTTAGAAATTATTTAAAGTATGCATACCCCTCAATATGTACATATTTATTCATTAATTTATACGTGCACTATTTTGCTACAAATTATGTGCATTTCAAATTCTCTAAAAAATAAAAATTAAAAAGGATAAGATAAAAAGGATATAACATTAGTGTCACCAGTGAGACTCTGGAGTTTACTAAGCAAAGAAGTGACATGATCAGACCCTTCTGAAAATCACTTTGGCAGGTAGGGCTATGAGAAAAGAACTAATACTCAGAAACAAGCAAGATGTAGTTTTATATGTACTTTTTTTCATCAAATGAATCCTTCTCCAATATGGAGAGGAAAGATACATAGGAAATTTAATATAACAAATGAATAATTTTTAAATTTTTTTAAATAAAAATAATGGATTGGAATAAGGAAAGACTCAGATTGGTGTGATCTTAAACAAGTATTGCACAAGTCTAAGTGAGAGGTGATAAAGGCCTGAAATAGATTGATATATGTATGAATTGAAAGAATAATACAGCTATGAAAAATGTTGGAGAGATAGAAACAAGTTCAGTAATGGATTGAATATGCTCAGTGAGGGAGTGGAAAGATTTAAAGATGACATTGATGTAGGGGGTGTAGGTGGCTCATTGGACAGAGTAGCAAACCTGGAGTCAGGAGGATCTGAGTTCAAATCTGGATTGAGATACTTTCTAGCTGCATGACCCTGAGGAAGTCATTTAACCCCCATTTGCTTAGCCTTTGCCCTTCTGTCTTAAAGTTGTTAATAGGATATAAAGTAAAGATTTTTTAAGAAGATGATATTGACCTGTGGTCCCCTCAACAGAAATGGGGAATTTAGAAGAGGGTTAGACATGGGAGAAAAGTTAATTTATAATATGTGTTGTACATATTTCCACCTACCTGTATCTGCTCATCCTATTCCACTCACTTTGTCTCACCCTAAACAAAAAGGGGGGAGACCAAGCACTTATTCACAGGTAACTTTCCCAGAGCTAGAACCCACCCTTTGTCAGTCCTGCTACATGCAAAAAGTGATCTGAAGAATATGGGATAAGTACTCTGGGGGTAATTTTCCTAATGGCAATCTGTTCACCTGTCACTGTATATGCCTTGTAGTGGTTAGGTTATAACTTCTCTGAGGGAAGTCTGATGCAGACATGGGGTGTCCTGGAGTCTTAGTAGTGGAGGGAAGGGGCAGAAGAGAGGGATCCTGGGAAGATAAGCATCAAAGTGGTTCAGAGGAGACAAGTCCCGCAATTGGATACCATAGGTATGATCCATCTCCCTACTCTCTGATTGATTATACACACCTTATAGTAAGGGCTCAGCCCTTTGCAATAGTACCACAGCTCACTCTTTAGAAACTACTAAACTAAATCATGGAGGGACTGAGACCTGCATTGATGAAGAAAGTTCCCCATACTATATCTCATGTTCATTTACACCAAAGGAAGAAATGTGATACAGTAGAAGTGATATAATGGAAGCCAAAATCGAATTCTGGGCTCAAGCCCTACCTCTGACACTTATTCAATGAATAATCCTTTGAAAGTTCCTTAATGCTTTCGTTTCTTCCTATCTGTATTGGTGGGGACATTTTCCCACACTGACAAAGTCAGAGATGTTTAAATATGCCAATTTATGATAATTTATTTATAATAATTTGACAATTATTCAACTTGATCCCACTTGCAAAGGACATTCTTATTTCCAATCCTATAAAAATGAATCAGGTTTCTCCACTTTTACTACTTCACCAGTACACCAGGAAGAGCCCGAACTGCTGAGTGCTTTCATTGCTTGCCATTTTGAAGATTTATCTCCCATCGATTTTGAAATCCAGTGCTGAAGTTGAAAGTGACTCAATTACACTACCCTCATTCCCATTGAGCTTCATCATACAGCAGGTTGACTCAGGATGGAAAGCAAATTTCCATAATTGCATTACCGTGATGAACTGACAAAAGACTTGTATTCTGACATTAAAATCACATCCTTTCTCTCTGGGCCCTCGTGCTAGCTTCACTAATGGGCCACAGAGTATTTCCTCATTCTGAACATACATTATGTGTGGAATTAACTTACCAGTTGAACTGTATCAAAATTACATTGTTTCTCATTATTCCTTATGAGAAAGAAACCGCAATAGCTCATATTTTGCTGTGACGTTTGAATTGATGATGGTAGCAGGAATGCCATATCTACTATGCTGTTTCTTTACTGAAAATAATTTGCATTAGAATCATTAGTTCACAATCATCTCCACAACAGTCAAGAATATATGAATTGGGGAGCAGCTGGGTAGCTCAGTGGAGTGAGAGTCAGGCCTAGAGACGGGAGGTCCTAGGTTCAAACCTGGCCTCAGCCACTTCCCAGCTGTGTGACCCTGGGCAAGTCACTTGACCCCCATTGCCCACCCTTACCAATCTTCCACCTATGAGACAATACACCGAAGTACAAGGGTTTAAAAAAAAAGAATATATGAATTGGCTTACTTGTCCAGAGCCAAAAGAATTAGGTTAGGTGTTAGAGAATTTTTATTTCATCATATATTTAGAACTGAGAGAGGTTTTACAACTTCCCTAGTTCAACTCCTTTGTTTGACAATTGAGAAAACTGAGGTACAAAAGACGTAATTGACTTGCCAAAAGTCACAGTGACAGAGCAAGGATTGTCCATTCCCAGGCTATTCTCTGGTTCTTAATTCACTGTTATTTCCTCTGAACTATGTTGTCTCTTTTTATTCCCAATTCATCATGAGAATTTGTATATGTACAGAATTCTAAGTTTATTTGCTATTAAGAAAAAGTATACGGTTTATAAAAAGCCCAAACTCTAAACCTGCCATAAACATTATTCAAAATCCAGAAAAGTCTTATATATTTCCTAAACCTCAGGTTATGCTTCAAGAACATATTGCCTGAAGTCACTTAACCCCCATTGCCTAGCCCTTACTACCATACCACTCTTCTCCTTAGATCCATTCCATAGTATTGATTCTAAGAAAGAAGGTAAGAGTAGAAGGAGGAGGAAGAGAATGACAAGAAGGAGGAGGTAGATGAGGAAGAAAAGGAAGAGGAGGAAGAGGAGGAGATATTGCCTGGGAGAGAGCTGAGCATGGAGAACTTCCCTTGACTTTTTTCCTTCATGTCTCTTCTAGATAGCAACAAGTGTTTGTGGGATGCTTTTCCCACTGCAATGGCAAAGGTGTCTTGCAGCAGTGACTCACCAAGTAGGGCATGCCATAACCAACAGAAAGTGAGCCCAGATGTCCAGCTGTAAGAGCCAAGAGGAAGTATTGAGAAGGGCAGACCCCATCAACTTGACCAGCAGATTCAATGCCCAAAAGGAAAGCTCTCTGAGGATATCACAAGAAAAGAAAAGATACAGTGCCCTCAAGCATCACAAGTGACTTTCCTTGCCCATGTATATTCTCCAAGTGTGTTCCTTTTTAGAAAATCAGTCCATATAACTTAAGTATTTAACTACTACTGTTTATTGTCCTTTGTCTCCAAAGAGGACCAAACTGACATCACTGGTGATGTCTTTTGACTCATGTATGAATTGAATTTAAGTGAGGCAGAGCTATACAAAGCCATCAGCCTCACTCTCTCTTTTAGTCATTCAGGTTCAGTGGCAAGACAAAACTTAAGACAAGTGGCAATGGCTCAGGAAATAGTCCATAACTTTGGCTTCTTCGACTACTAACCAAGCTCTAAATGCTCCATAGTGCCACCTTCATGGCCATTGGAACAAAGCATTTTCATCCACACCTTCTACCAGGAGAAGTCTTGCCTGGTGTAGGCACCTTCCTAACTCACTGATGGGTATGAGATTACTTTCATCCTCATTCAGCCCATCTGCCAGATGGTTTTACCAAGATGTCTCCACTGTGCATACTACAGCTTCTAGAAGACACAGGTGACAGCTGGGTATAAGGTAAACACTGAAAGTAGATGAGCTTCTCTGAAAAGAACTCAACAATCACTCACACCAGAGGTACTAGCTTTCCTTGAGCACACTCTATACCTCTGCTCCTCCAGAAGAAACAAATGAGCTGATGGTGTCAAACGAGATATTTTATAGGAAAAAAATATTCTTTAGTCCCTTTCCTTGTACATACATTTTATTTTCTTTATAGTGTAAGAGATCTTAGAGATCAGATTCTCTGTCTTTCACATCTTTGTTATCTCTTCCTGATTCCACTGCCCCCCCACTCACTCTCAGAACAGTGCTATCACACAATGCATGTTCAGTAATGTTTACTGACCATTTTGGGGGGAAACAAAACCGAAATGCAACATTTTCCCCCAAAAGAAAAGAAGAAGGCTCTCATTCTTGACTAATTCTCTCCTGGATGTCATCTAACACATAGCCCTGTCTACATTCACTGCACGTAGTTCAGGGTTGAGAGAAGGCTTAAGGGATGAGAGAAGTCAGTGTGTCACATAGTAAGAGTTGAACAACTGTTAATTGCTTGAATGGAACAGAGCTCTAGTTTCCAAAAAGGGAGGATGAGAGTGACTGAGGAAAGGAAGGAAATTCTTTATTTCTTTAAAAATGGAAAGATAAATAAGAAAGCTAAAAGAGAGACATCACAGGCCATTACCAGAAAGCCCTTGGGTGGGGTAGTAGAGATCGCCTATTTATTTGCTAAAGAGAGGAACTGGGAAAATGACTCAGGAGAGACATGATGAGGACCCACAAAACTCACCTATCTAAAAGGAAATGGCAAGACACTTTTGTCTGAATCTAAAAATATTGAGTTCCCTTAATAAAATATGTTAGCCTCTCCAGAGAGAAGGGAAACAAAAGGAACTATACATGTAAGCAGCCCAGTATCCTTCTGGGAAATGACAGATGATGGATAGAGCATTGTGCTAGGGGAATTACAAAGTCTAGATAAAATGAAAATAATTATGGATTGCTAAATTCTTTACATTCATTTTCTCATTTGTTCTTATAATAATAATCCTAGCAGGCATTAGGTGCTATTATTAACCAAATTTTACATATGAGGAAACAAATAACTATCCTATTTTGTGGATGAGGAGTTAAGTGGCCTTACCAGTTTCACACAGAGCAAGTAGTTGTCTCAATGGGTAGAGTGCTTGGTCTAGAGTAAGGATGACTTATTTTCCTGAGTTCAAATCTGGCCTCAGACACTTACTAGCTGTGCCACCCTGGGAAAATATTTTAACCTTGTTTGCTTCAGTCTTCTTATCTGTAAAATGAGCTGGAGGAATTCCAGGTTAAGATGGCGGCAGAGTAAAAAGCAGCGCTTAACCTCTCCTGACCTAAACACACAGGACTCCACAAGGGGGCATAAAAACAAACCCAGTCGAACGGAGGGACCCCACAACAGAGTGCAGCATGGAAGGTACGTGGAATTGGGGCATTTCCATGCTATAAAGGGGTGAAACAGCGCTCACTAAATCGCGGGCTGAGCAACCACCACCCCTCCCCATACACACACACCACCTGCAGCGCCAAAGCCAGGTCAAAAGAAATAGAGCAAGTTTGGGGCACCCATCGAGTCATTGGCAGCTCCAGGGCCTGTTCCTGAGAGCAGCAAGATTTAGGACCCCAAAAAGCTGGGGAACGCACACGGACTCTGAGCGCAGACGCTGAGTGCAGGCGCGGGTGGAGATGCGGGCGGAGACAGACACAGGTGGGAGTGAAGGCTCTGAAACCCTGAGTTTCAGTGCAGATGGGTATACGACTATGGAAGCAGTGCCCTGAGACTTGTAAAGGAGCCTCCTGCAGAGGATCAAGCAAGAGGGTCCACCAGGGGGCTTGACCTTGGAAAAAACCAGACCTCAGACCTCAGGAGCCAAAAGACCACAGACAGAGCCTGAGCGCGAGGATAAAGCTGAGAAGCTGCTGGGCTAACGTTGGCTCCCCAGATTCAGGAAGTCCAGAAGAAAGAGAGAAAGATTAACAACAAGAAAAAGAAATCTTTAACACTTGACAACTTTTACACAGAGAAAATCCAGACTATCGAGCAATCAGAAGAGGAGAAAAAACAAGCAATCACATCCAAACCATCCCAAGATAATCAAAACTGGTCACAAGCTCTTGAAATGTTCAAAAATGAGATGATGAGAAAGATGGAAAAGATTTGGTCAGAGAAATGGGAAGTAGCTCAAAAGGAAATCAGGCAAGAAAATAACAGTTTAAAAGGCAGAATTTCACAATTGGAAAGTGAGGCAAGTCAACTGAAGACCAGAAATGACCAGATAGAAAAGGAAAACCAGTCCTCAAAGGCTAGAATTGAACAATTAGAAGCTAATGATCTCTCAAGACAACAAGAACAAATAAAACAAAG